>NC_142796.1:22639288-22668386 GCF_049724085.1 Artemia sp. Qi Xiang Cuo | reverse complement strand
AGTGCCCCTTTTAACAGTCGAAAGTGATTGGAGGGCAATTAACCCCCCTCCCACGCCCACCCTTTCCCCTAACACGTCCAATCAAAATTTTGAGATAGCCAATTTGTTCAAAGTAGTTGAAAGGCCCGAAAATTATGTCTTTGAGGATAGTATTCTTTGGTAATATTTTTTTTTCTTTATTAATGTTTATTTTTGTATTTCGCTTGTTTTATTTTTCTTTTTCTATTTTTTCATCGCTCTGTTTGTGATTTTGGATCTTTAAAGTGTTCAGTATATTCATTTTATTATGTAAGTTTATTCAGCTAAAAGATCCTGGCTTTTTCTTTGTTTTAATGATCTTGGGCAGCGTTGTCAACTCAATAAATTTTGTAAATTCATTATGGTGTTTTTTTTTTTTTACTTCAGTTCATGCCAGAATACAAGAATAGGATGATTGCTGTTGGGGCTGCAGACGAAAAGATCAGCTTCATTGATGTGGAAAGAAATGAAATAGCTACTGTCTGTTGCTGCCATTACCATGCTGTGAAAACATTAGCAGTTTCAAACGAAAATCCTACTCTTTTATGGTCTGGTGCTGAAGATTGCACTGTTAGGTAATTTTGCTATATTATTTTTTGTATTATTTGTTTTGTTTTTACTTTATTCACTTTTTATATCCTTCTTAGCTCATTTACCTCAACTCATTGACTTGTTTGTTCCAAATCTGTTTCAAATAAATTTGTTAAATCTATGAGCCATTATTGATTACTTCCAATGTTCTATTTCTTCAAATTTCATCAGTATATGCGCTTCTGATGACAGTGCAATAATACAACATTGCACATCCCCCTATTGTTTACTTCCCCTTGGCTAAATAAAAGGACATAAACGGGTGATTGGACCCAGCAAAATATATAAAACAAATACTTTTATACAAGACTTGAGAGGGCAGTGATAAGGACACTTGCCCTTGGTTTCTCAGGTCCAAATCTTAAATAACACAATATTTTTTTTTCAAATAGACTAGCTAATAGGAAAGATACCTTGCAAAGAGGATGTAATGAAGGAAACGGAAGGAATGTAGGAATTACCCGCCTCAGAACTAAATATTATCGGTAATAATTTCGGTTCATTCTCTCTCGTTTTAAGCTCTATTTATCTTCAATTGTTTTACTGTGTTTGTGTTTCTTGGTATGTTTTTGTTTGTCTCTGTTGGGTCTAGATTTGCCAAACCTCCATGCTGGCTAGACCTGGAGCTCAAAATGGAACTTGAAATCAAGCTAGTTCCAATTGGAAACCAAGAGGGCATAGTAGTTAGAAATGTGAAGTGTGTAAACCAGTGATTCCCAAAGGAATTCAGGCCACGCTCCACTAAGATGTTTCTATAATCCTAATGCCCCCTCATGATATTTATTTTTTTTATATGAAAGAAGCTTGAAAGAGCATTAACATGGTATCTATTTTTGGTTCGTCCTCTAGTTGTTTTTTTATGTTCATGAAAAACATTGTCTGAACACAACCTTTCTTATAGGTTCCATTGCAACTGAACCCTGGGCTTCTGAAATCTCGTGCATCTGTGACTCTTGGTGCAACTGAACCCCGTATAACTGAACCCTCACGCAAGTTAACCCCCGGTGTAACTGAACCCTTGTCAAGGGTAACTCTCTTTAACTGAATGTCCATGCAATTAAACCTTCATGCAACTCATCCCTGTTTAATGGATTCCTTAACTGAACCCTGTAGAATACAACCCCCATTCAACTTCACTCTCACTCAACTAAATATTGTTTATCCTTGTTTATCTGAACCTTCGTTCAATTGAACCCTCATGCTGCTTAATCCTCGCTTAATTGATTCTTTGTGAAACTGAACCCTATAGAACATAACCCTCGTGTCACTCAACTTCCATTCAAGTTAACCCTCACTCAGCGCAATATCCGTACAACTCAGCCACATTCAACTCAACCTCCGTGTAATTAAGTCCTTGTGCAACTCGACCCCCCCCCCCCAATAATTTCTTTCCCCATTCTTCTCACCTGTGCATTTTAACCCTCATTCAACTCAATTCTCTCTCAAGTTAACTCTCGTTTAACCCAAGCCTGACTCAACCGCCATTTAAGGTTACCCTACATTTAGCTCAACCCTCCTCAAATCAATAATATAACTGACAAATGTAATTCAGGCCGTTTTGTCGGAGGTGACAAAAGCTTACTTGAATGTAATGGTCTTTGTTTGTTGGTTAATTCTTTTTTGTCTTTTCGGTTATACCGCTTCAGTGTAAAACTATTCCCTACATCTACAAAACAACAATTTATTCTTCTGTCCTATATATTTGAGAAGTAACAGAGCTTTTCATGCCCTGGGGCCAAACCCACTTGAAGGTCATGGTTGCAACAATAGCTCTACCCTTGTACGAAGAAAGCCTATAGTAGCCAAAATCTTAAAGACGTGTTAAAAAACGATATATCATTAGAAAGCTTGCCATTAATGCCGGTTCAGAAATGATAACTGTTATTTAAATTAATAGCACAGGTTGATTTTAGAAAAGAAAACAGCAAGAAACATTGATAAGAGTCCCCTTTTCAGTTTCATTGCTCCAGTACTGTCAGGGAAATTAAATATCGCAGAGAGCAGTTTAATGCTATTCAAAATTTAATGTACGAATTTACGCGGTTTTATAATATCCATCATAAAATGCCTAATGGCACCAAAGTGAAAAAAATTCATCCAAATGCAAAGCTGATTCATTACTGATAGAAGCTATTTATTTCTTTTCAACACTAAAATTAATTACGAAACGAATTGTGGGAAATTACGAAAGAGCGCTTGATACCTAAACATATCTGCTTTTTCTTTCTCTATTTCCCCAGGACTGAGTGGTCACATGAACATTGTAAGGGCAAGGAAATGGATAGCCCTTTGAGTTTCTCAGATTTAGTGCACTATTTCCCCCATCCCATAAAGGTGTACATTAACTGGTGACTGGTTTGATGTTACTTAGCATACTTCACCTAGAATTTTCAAATTAAAAGACGATTTATTCACTATTCAAACCTATTTACAGGTATAATAATCGCTACTGTCACAACCTTCTTTTAGAATATTTTTTTTTCAACAGAAATTTTTGTTTCTTCTTTGTAAAACTTTGGGTTGTTCTAGATATCTCAACTGTTTTCAAATTCATTTTACATTTGTGCATTCCTGCCTTATTGTAAATTTCAGTCCGACCAGGGTAAAAGCTTTTTCTTATTTTAGGCCTGAGGTCTAAATCCAACCACCCTACCTCCTTCCCACATACACATAATTTTTTTTTTTGACCCGTTACGGGGAAAGAAATTAAAATCGTGTCATTCGGGTGGAAAACTACTTCTCCATTACTACTTGAATGGAGAAATTATGAACTTTGTCTTGCACGAAGAGATACACGCAAGCAGTATCCTGAAAGAGAAGTGTTTTCATTGGATGCCAGTAACAGAAAGTAGTTGTAGTCGTGGCTCTGCCGGTTCTTTGTCTTTAGTCCAAATCAGTTTAGCTTGCCTAAGTGGGTCATATAAGTTTGAAACTCTGAACGAAGCGAGAAGCATGTTTTGAGCTTCTAATCAGTACTAGTTCAAACGTATTCTTAGACCCTGGGTTAAGCTCGGTGAAACAAGGAATTTGAATATGGGTGAGTTACATAAGGGTTAAGTTAAAAGAGGGTTAATTTAAATGAGGGTGCAGTGGAACGGCATTTAGCTAAACGGGGCTGAGTCGTACGGGGGTTCAGTTAAAGGTGGTTGAGTTACAAATGGGTTGAGTTGCAAAGGAGTAAAATTGCACGATGGTTCAGTTAAATAGGGTTAAGTTGCTCGTGGGTGCAGTTGAACGGGGCTATGTTGAACTAAGGTTCAGTTAAATGGAGTTGATATGCACGTAAGCTCAGTTGAATGGGTACACTTACACACACATGCCTTTTTACAATATATAACGTCATTACAACACTATCACATTTTTTTGGGGCTCTCTTACTACATTTGATTGTGACATTGTTCTCATGATTTTTTCTTTTTTTTTAATAAAGGCTTAAAGTAGAAGTCAGCTGAAGAGTGCACGTCCTGCCTATGACCCACTAAAATATTGCCATGCCCAACTGGTGGAGCATGTGCACCATGCTCCATTATTGGGAATCATGGGTGTAAATATTTGCATAAGAATAATAATGTCATCATAATAAAATCAGAAGACTGAAAGGTCGGAGATAATAAATAAAAAAAATTGCCACCAAAATGGACGAATCAGGTAGATAGTAATTTTTTTTTTAATTAATAACATTTTAATAAATAAATATCAGTATATTAGTTATATAATTGCATAGTATAATATATTAAGTTTTTATATGTATATTATCGCACTTTACTGAAAAAAAATACAAATGAATGTGCATTAAGTTATAAAAGTGATTACATTTAAAATTTATTTTTTCCAGTAGTGCAATTTATGTTCTGGCCTTGGGAAGCCATAGGGGTTTTGAGCCCTACTCATGTTCATTTCTGCTCCTTTTGAGTTTGACTTATTTATTTACTGTAGCTTCTGTTCGTCTTGGGTTTCATTTATT
Source organism: Artemia sp. Qi Xiang Cuo (assembly GCF_049724085.1). NCBI lineage: Eukaryota > Metazoa > Arthropoda > Branchiopoda > Anostraca > Artemiidae > Artemia > Artemia sp. Qi Xiang Cuo. The sequence continues at coordinate 22,663,813 of NC_142796.1, read as the reverse complement.
TATTGATACTGGCTTGTGGTAGTTTTACGCTTGGTAGATTATGTGATTTTACTTTTGCTCATGTTTGGTTTAATGGAGATCTTTACTTTTCTTTGAAAAATTTATTTTGTGGAAAGAGTTTTTTTAAATTAGTTTCTGTTTGTTTTATAGTGGCATAGTCTTTTCAGGGAAAAAGAAAATAATAGTTCAAATCTTTTCGGTTTTTCTTTAAGAATTTAGTGTGGCCCTAAATTTAGAATTTAGTATTTGTAGGCTGGAAAAAATTTTTCAACAATTTTTAACAGCATATACCCTTTTAAAAATCTGGACACAAATAGTAGTGGTGGATTTAGTTTTATACCTCCTCTAGTTGACCTGAAAAATAAAACTAGATAACATTCGCAAAAAAAAAAAATCTATCTACGATCTTAGACAGCTTGGATACACTTACACTCTTTTGATTTTGTTAGATTCTAAACTCTTTACTCTGGGTTAAAAAACAACTTGTTTTTATACTAGAATAGAATAAGTTTTTTTACTATTTTCGACCGTATCTTTTAAATGAAGTTCAAGTTGCTTAATGGGAGGGGGGAGGGGGCTTTTTGATCATAGGGTGACCTGGGGAGCTTGATACCAGTCTAAAAAGTGCTCACCTAATAGTTCTAAGGAGGTGTGTAAAATGCTTACTTTCAACTTCGATATTAAAAATAGCCCGTCTCATCAGGTTTCTGTAAATTTTTCAAGTTAATTTGATGCGATTCTCGCAATCGTAATGTTTGTGTGGTTAACAAGCTTTAAAAACACTTGTTCATGGTCAGTACTTAGTTCCTAAGAACGCTTTGAGCGATCTCTGCGTGATGTAAACATTATTGCATTATTTTATTTTATACGGATTTGCAAGAACTAGACCAATTATTAATACATTTTTTTTTATTTTAAACCGGTTGATTTACGAGAACTGCACGATTATGAATATGTTATTTTATTTTAGACAGATTGATTTACGAGAGCCGCACGTTTGTGATGAAACTAGCTCAAACATTTTTTGTGAATTTGATGGTTCCTTGTTCTTCTGTATCAGAAGTCAAGGCAATTGCTATGAATCCTGTTAGGTCTGAATAACTTACAGTTGAAGGGGATGATCCGTATGCAAGAATTTATGAGAGAAGAAAGATAAAACCGTATACGTATAAGATTAGATATTGGGTATTTTTGGGTCTTGGTCTTATTAGAGCGTAATTTGGTTTAAAAAAATAAAGCCTGGATATAAATTACATATCGAAATAGTGGGGGTATTAGATTACATTCTTACGTCTAAAGCGGTGTTTGAATTATCACCTTTGTAAGAACAAAAAGGAGTTATGCGGTTTTATTTGATTATTTCTTTACACTGTGGGTGTTCATTTTGCATTAAATTAAAAAAATTTGAAGAAAAATAAAATATATCCAGCCAGTGAAGAAAATGAGGATAAATATGCGGATATTTTGATCAAGACAACCACGCGACCGTCCACAGTGTTTAAAAGTAAATAAAGAGTAAAAAATATAGAAATAAAAGTCCTAAGGACAAAAAAAACGAACCTAAAGAAAAAAACACCAAATTAATATGTTTTAATCTTTAATTTTTTTACGCTTATTCTTGTGACCAAACTTAATCAAAATTTAAGCTAGAATCAAAATAAAAATTACGTCCGAAGTTAGAGTTTTAAACGAACTCGAATTCTTAAAAAAATCTTGACATTTTCTTCATTTAGGAACTAACTGTAAAAGATTTTGTATTTTACAAATTCGTATTGTATTTTTATACTTGTCCTGAAGTTTTGAGTGCTATGTTAATTTTTTTGTTGTTGAATATTTAAATTTCGCAGCTAATTACGTTTCCTCAAATTTTTAAATTTATTAATCAACAATAATTATCTCAAAAGCTAACCGAAAATTGTCATTAACAATTGAAATAGCGGAAAACAGGCCTATAGTTCTATAAAAGTATATACTGTCTATTCAAGAGTAAGCTTAAATACACCGTTGTTGGTTTTGGCTTGAATATACAAAATACAAAATTGTCATTCATGCTTCACCTACCATTGAGCGTGGTTGTGACTTGCCGCCAGACCGGGGACATCTTTGGCTTCACCAATTGACAAGTCAAGGACAAAAACAACATTTAATGAATGTAAGTTAAAACTCTTCTGAAAAATTCTAAGTTAAAATTCTTCTGAAAAAGTTGGATAATTGTGGTATTAGAGGAAATGCTCTGGAAATTATTTCATCATATTTGAGTCACCGATCTATGTATATGCAACTGAATGATGTAAAATCAAGTGAATACCATGTTCGTTGCGGTGTTCTTTTTTTCTCTTCTTATCTTTCTTCTTTTCTTTGCTGTGTTCTTTGCGGCCCTCTTTTCCTCTCAGTATGTATTAATGACATCCATCAAGCAATCAGTGATTTGACAATGATTGTTGGAATTGGAGACGAAACGAATAAACCTGGGAAATCTCCTGTACTATTTGTTGATGATATGAATTTTTATGCTATGGAGCACACCGAAGCTCACCTTTTAGGGACACTGAGTAACGATATGGGAAAATTGGAGAAATAGCTAAGGCTAATCAAGCTGAAAGTAAATCACAGCAAATCAGGTTTCGTTGTCTGAGGCAGATCGCCTTCATATTACCCCTTTTTGCAAGAGCTTACAGTAGGAGACTCGACAATAAGACGTTAGAAATAAGTGAAGTACTTTTTTTTTTTTTTTTTTTTTTTTTTTTTTTTCAATATTCACGGCCCCAGGTACTTCAAAGTATCTGATATGCCGCTATTCATTTACCTAGTTCAATGGCCTCGAGGTTTTAAATGTCTATTGAACCTTCTTTTGAAGATGTCAACAGAGGGATTTGCAGGGATAATATCCCCTGGAAGATCGTTCCAGATAGAAGTGCAACGCTGGATGAAGCTGTTCCTCAATCACTCGGTTTTCGGCGTATCCTCCTTTAGATAATTGGACCGAGCTGTGTGCCTTCGTGTCTGTCTTGTCGGCTGGACAAAAGGGGGCACAATTCGAGAGAGCTCGTCTGAAGGAGGCGAATTCATGTACTTGTAGAAAACAGCCATCGACGCTACATCAAACCTTTCATTTAGAGGCTGGAGCGATTCATGTTCAGAGGTGCAGCCCGCCCTATTCGCCCTATTCTGGATCTTCTGAAGTGGTGCCCACAGCGTTTTCGGAGCATCAGCATATAGCGGGCATCCATATTCAGCTATGGGTCTGATGCAAGACTTGTAGAGTGGGATGATAGAGGTTAATGGAAGAAGGTTTTTGCAGCGAAGAGTAACTCCCAGCTTTCTTGCGCAGGAGGTTCTCACCCGATCAAGGTGGTTGTTCCAAGAGAGATCGGGGGAGAAATGAATCCCCTGTAGACGAAGCTCGTCGACTCTCTTTATAGCTTCATTTTTGAAGATGAAACTGGGGTGTTCACGTGGCACCTTTGATCGGGTAATTAGAAGCTCCTTTGTTTTCGATGCATTGAAGTTGATCATCCATGCATCAGACCACTTTTCAATTTTCAAAAGATCCATCTGTAGGAAAAGGAAGGCTTGTGTTGGGTCTTTGTGTTTAGGGACGGCTGAGTGTGTCGTGGTATCGTCGGCAAAGTGATGCAGAGGGTTTGCGAGGTTGTCTCTAATGTCGTTTGTGTAAATAAGGAAAAGTGTAGGTCCCAAGACTCTGCCCTGGGGTACCCCTACTTTCACTGGATATTAGCAGGAAATAAACCCGTCAAGAACAACCCGCAGCGAACGATCGGAAAGAAAGCTCTCAATCACTGTCAACAGACATCCACGAACACCATACACATTGAGTTTCTTTAGCAGGCCACGGTGCCATACTCTGTCAAAAGCTTTCGCAATGTCGAAGGATAATAGCCTGATGTCGTATTCCATTGCCGGAAGTTCTATCCACTCCTGATACTGGGCCACTAGGCTGTCTAATGTTGAGCGTTTCCGGCGGAATCCATATTGGCGATCGCCTAGAAGGTCATTTGATGAAGTAGTTGATGAAACATGAAGTTTTTCAGAGCATGTACAGTGTATATCGTCGAAAGAAGCAAGGAATATAGGCATGATATGATCGTATAATAAGGAAGCTAAAGCATCGGTTTCCCCAGAAAGTCATGCGTCTTTTATATTTCTCATTAGTCCATCCTTATTTACTATACTGTTGCTCTGTTTGGTCTGGAACATTTTATATTCACCTGAAACCTTTATATGCTCTTCGCAATTCAGCTGGGTGTGTTATTTATGGAATTGATAGACTCATCTCAGTAAGAATATTTATCGAGAATCCATATTAGTATAGAAGGACGATTAGAGTGTTTGCGAAGTCTGCTTTTTCTGCTCGTCATATTTTTCCGGTGCTGCGGTCTCAGACGCCATCTTTTATCAGGAATATTTTTGAAAGGTCTGGCTTCTGTGAGCAGTTGAGACATCTGTGCCTACATGCTTTTTTTTTTCTCAAATAGTTCTATATGTGTTATATATTTTTTGATTTGTTGTGAAATGGGAACCTGAATGCACTGATGTAAATTAATGCCTTTTTTGAGTGGCAGCACAAGCCCAGCTTACTGAGCTTCATGTTTTCTTTTGTTGATTTTTTGTGAATAAATTATCTCTCCATTAAAAAAAAACAATGAAAAGGTAGATAACCAAACTGTATTAACTGCCTCCTCATTAAGCCTCGTAATTGTTTAAATACAATTCATATAATAAATTAGTTTAACTTTGAATAACCCTTTTCAGGTAATCAATCCATTTTTGAATTCACTTTATGATAGAAATTCACCTGAAAATAAGGATTTACTACCTGATGGCTGTGTTAATTACTTTATTCCTGGTAGGTAAAGTATGTCTTACCTTTTACCTTTTTCAGCGTCTTGGAAGTTAATTACCTTAGTGCTAAGTCTTCTTAGTACTAAGTTTTTAAACTAAATGTATAAGAAAAAAAATACACAGTTTAGAAGTGTCGATGCTGTCAAAATGGAAGCGAGAGCTATAAAAGTTAATTCTATTAGTTTACTTAGCGAATTTCAAGGCCAGAGTAATTAGATCACAAGCAACCACGGAAGAGCATAAGGGGAGAACGTAAAGTTGCTTTGGTCTTCATATCAGTTTTTGGAGGAAAAGAGTAAACAAGAATGAAAAATTCTTTCAAAAGATCTTTGTCTATAGATTGTTTGATGATCTCATTGAAAATGCCTTTTTGGTATTTTTAGTAATAAAAATGAACAAGTTTCCTCTCTCCCGTAAAAGATAATAAAAATAACCATCTTATTGTTTGTTTTCTTGTAGCCCTAGACAGTGGGATTGAACCAGATTTTCTGTACAGCCTAGAATTTGGTATATTATTTGCTTTAGTCAAACGAGAACCTAAGATTAAGCTTTCTTCTGGAAAACATGTTCCAGTTCTTCTGCACGCATCTTTCTGACCCGTTCGACATGTCTTGTTTAAGAGCCACACTCCGCAATCGTCGTTACCGTGGCTGCCAATATTCCAATCTTAGTTTGCAGACATACATTCTAATTCTCAATCAATCAATGTTATTTCAAATTACAAAACAAGATAAATTCATCCTCATGCCCTTTGAGGCCCTATGATCTGGTAGGCTCTACAGCCTGGAATGCAGCAAGTGCAACTACAAACACTTTAAAGATACTTAATAGTAAAATCACAAAAAGAAGTGCAAGAGATAGAAATAAAATTCTGTATATTCAGTAGCATAAAGGAAGAAACAAAGAAAAATTTAGTAATCAAATCCCACATATTATAGCACTATTTGGTCTTAGAGTATTAGTTTTAAGATCTAATAAGTTTTCTTAATTAATTTCCATCCAAGTCATTCTTCATTTATATTCATAATTTGTAATCTATGTACCTCCTCTAGATTTCCTGCCCTTCCCTCCAAGACTTTGAAAAATACCTTTTTAAGGGCATTTTTGTTGTAAAATGTAAAAAAAGACAGATTGCCCCCCCTAGATTTTGAAATGTACATCCCCCCTCCACACACACACACCTAAACTATCATTATTTGGACGTCACTGGCAGGGGCTCACACGAATAACAGTTCACAGAAAAAAATGCTCAAAAAAAGAATAACAATTACTCAGAAACACAATTCTTATCAAATATTAAACTATTCGTCTTTCACATATGATATTTGTTATTTGAAGTCATAATTATTTGAAGTTGATTAACTGGAGGATCAAAAAAGTAATAGAAAAATATTGTTTTTGATAAAAAGTTAATTCCTCTGGAAAAACTTTTTTAAATTGCAACATTTTAGCGCCATACTTGACATATGATATTGCAGTGGCTTCCAATATCCTTTTTTTTTCTTCTGTTAGGCAAAATAGGCTTTGCACTCGGGACTACTTATCTTAATCTCTGCTCACAGACTAATAATCCTGTATTTTAAGCGGCAAAAAAGCACCCTTTACTTTGGCTTTTCCACGTTGCCTTCTTCAGTGCACTGACAATCCTTCCTGCTAATCCTACCGATGTTTTTAATAAAGTTGCCCTTATACAGCTTTCTAGGGGTTTGTTAGGGTTGAAACTAAAGGTCTTTCAAAGAAAGGTAAGTAACTATGTTAATACTGTCCCCGAAATAAGTAGAAATACAGGCCTATAATAAGCCAAGCTGAAAATGAGAAGAAATTACTATTAATAGATAAATGAAACAGAAGATAACAAAAATTCAAAGGAATTCAATTCAAACTAAAAAATAAACAGACATTATATTGGAGGAATTAATGAAGCCTCAAAGAAACATGGTTAATCATGTCAACCTTAAGCACTAATTACCACAAATAAGAGTGGAACTGTCTCTCCTTCAAACTGCCGGATGCTAGAATGCTAGTTGTATTCTACTAAAAATAAAATATATTCTATACTGTTCCTTTTTCTATTATTAATGAACTTCTTCATTGACTTTGTTTTTTCATAGACTTTGAGGCGGAAATTTTTCAGTCCTTTTGGTCCCAGTCACTCAGGGTATATTTCCTGTATTTTTCAAGCCAATCGGACAATCAATAATATTTTGTTCATTTCAGCCTTTTGGAAAAAAAAAGGTGTTTTGCGTTGAAGTCCCGTGGGCCAAGTATACATGCTCTGTAAGTTTGGGGCTGATCGGACAGATAAAATATATTTCCTAAATTTACAATCTTTTGGCTAAAATCATTTGTTGTTTGAGGTTGCCTTGGGCTGGGGCACATGTAGGTCGACTTGTTAGATATTAAGTTGGTCCGAAAGACTGGAATAATTTTTGGTCTGGGTTGACAGGCCTAGAATGAGTTTCACAATCATCGAAAATTGTTTAGTTTACTGAATCCATCAAAACTCCGCAGCTTGGACTAAGCTCGTTTTGCACCACATTAGAACTACTCAGAGTCAGCCCATGGTTGAACCTTTTCCCTGTTTTTGCTCTGAGATGGAATATCTTCGCATGATTCAAGTTTAAACACGATTCAGCACGCCTTCCTCTCTGCTATGAAGCTGGGGGTTGAGGGGAGAAGGAGGGTATTGGAATGGTTAAAAGGCTGATTGCCTAGGTTATGTAGCCTAGCCTAGGTTATGTATGTTTAGATACCTTGCAGGATTCTGGTTTCAAGAAAGTGCAATGTGACCGTATTTTTGTATGCATTTATGCTATTCTGCGTATCTTATATGCATTTTTACGAGTCGGGGGACGGGTCAAATCCAGTATTCCCCCCTGGATCAGTCTTGACAGTCAGTGTGGTCTCAGAGCATCTGCAATCCTGATAGGGTTCCAGCAGGAGGGTTGTGGATTCGAGAGTTTAAAAAGCCAATGCAATGCATACCAGTTGTTGGAGGCTATTCTTTTTTAAGATTAGAAATAACCCAGTTAATTGTAATTGGGCTAATCATGCAAATAGTTAGGTAGGTGGGTACCGGTTTATTCATAAATCTGTTTCGTAGCACTTGCTAAATTACACAGATTTTTACAAAATAAAAAAAAAAAAAGGTAAAAATATTAACTCTTGTTATATATTTTGGTAAAAAAACGGCGCGAAAGAATCTTTAGGTCTTCGAGTGCGACTCATTGGTGGTAACAGTTTATGTTGGGCCCGTGTCTTCATATTGATGGGGGCAACAGGGGGTATTATGAATCTATGGTGTCTGTTGTTTAATAGGAATAAACCAAAATTCATTATCAATGTATCTCTTCTTTCGGACAACGATGGTAGGTCAATTGTTCTAAGTCCTTCCTCATAGTTGATTTAGTCCCTGTCAAGAATCACTTCAACATTTCTATCAGGCCATGGGAGAAACAAGGGGTAACACTTGAATTTGTAGCTTCATAATTAAGTAAAACTGAAAGGTCATCGACAAATTTATATCTTTGGTCATAGTTCCTCAGCACAAAATTTATCACAGCCACAAATTTGAACCCGGCTAATCTGGTGCCTTGAGGGGTACCACACGTAATTTTACGAGAAGGGGACAGAGTAACACCCTCAAATTGAGGAAACACACATTGTGTTCTATTAGACAGGAATTCAGCGATTAACTGAACTGTTAGTCTGTCCCCCCCCTCCATTAGTTTTAGGTTCATTAGAGCAATAGGGTGGGAGTTTAGGTCGAAAGCCTTGTGCAAATCCACCATGGCAAGATTAACGATGGTATCTTTTTGGTCAAACCATTTTACTATAGTATCATGCAGGTGTACTAGATAAATTGTGGTATTGTAGCATCTGAGACCCCCGTACTGATATTTATCAATATTTGTGGAAATTTCATTGAGTGTTGCTTAATCAATAAATGCTTCCAACACTTTTGCGAAGGCAGGGGTGAGAGATATAAGCCTCAGTTCTTCTGGAGATTTAGGATGTTTAGTTTTGGGTATAACTCTCACATATGTAGTTTTCCAAAGAGAAGGATATACTCCTTCAGCAAAACAAGAATTTAGGATGGGACAGAATGGTCTAGCGAGAAAAATGGCATATTCACGAATTAAATTTACAGGTAGTTCACTGGGGTAGTTGGAAGAGTTGGGTTTGAGTTTAAGCAGTTCTTAGAAGACTGAAATATTCTTCAAGGGTTTGGGTCTGGCATGGTGGGCAGTGTTCAAGAATTCTAGCAAGTTCACTTTTGGATAGGGCAGGGTGGGTTTTACAAATTGAGATGAAAAACATATTAACATCCTCAGCTGAGAGCTTACTTCCGTCGTCTTTGTAAATAAGAAGATCGTTACGTTGAATCTTCCCAGCTATCATTTTTACAGATTTGTGCCACTGCATGGGGTTAGTAGAAAAAAGAGGTTGAATCCGGTTTTTGACAAAGCTTTACGGTTTTCTTTCACTATTCTATTCCTCAGCTTTTTAGCAGCTAGACTTTCTCTATCAGAAGCTTGTGATCGTTTGCAGCTAAGCTGTGTTAATGATGAGCTTATCCAGGGCTTGTCACTTTCACACTTTAAACATTTTTTACAGAGAATCGGTCAAGGTCCTCTTTATATAGGAGGTTATTGAATATATCAACTTTCTTGTGAATGTTACTTTCAGCATACATTTCATCAAATGGTTCTTCAGTCAGCCATATACCATATGAGCGTATACTGGAATCTAATAAAGGACGATAGGTAATTTTTTGGCGCTTTGGCTTAGGCATTGCATGCTTGGCTTTCCATACAATAATCAAATGGTCTGCCTTGCCCAAGGGATTAAGGGTTTTTGGATCAATATAATAACTATCAAAGTTTGTGAAAATTTTAGGGTACTGCCCGAAATATGGGTAGTAGTTTTCACCACTTGTTTTAGGCAAAATGATGAGCTAAGCCGTGATTTACTGGTCTGGTTAAAATCACCAATAATACAAATGCCAGGGGTAGAATATTTGGACCTTATCCAATCAACAGAATGTTGATCCAATCAACCTGAACACTAATTAAAAATTAGACAAGAGGTCAACCGGGGAAGTTTTAAGGGTTTGCAGTAAAGCCATATCACTTCAAAGTCATTGTTTTTTAGTTCAAAATTTGAAAGCACAGACACAGGAACATCCTTACGCCAAAAAATACCAAAACCACCACCTGTTCCATTTATTCCACGATCATGACGGGTCACAAACTCAGATGATTAGCCAGAAAGCGAAACACGGTCTTGGCAGACATTCCCGGTTTCAGTTATGAATGCAACACCGATATTATTATCTCGCATGTGACTGTCCAGAATATCAATTTTGTTCTCAAGCGACTGGGTAGTGCAAAGTATGATGTTAAGAAACTGTGGAAAAATCTTGGTAGCTAGCTTCAGAGTAGGAGGGGTGGGGTTTGGGTCACTTTGGTTAGGAAAGCAGGATGGATCAGGTTGTAATCTTATATCTTTTTGTAGGTTAATTCTTATGAGAGAGGTTAATTCTTATAAAATATATGGTTGATTCATCTTCCAAAGCATGTGGAGTTACTGTGTGACATCTTTGGTGAGTAATTCCAGGTAGTTTTGTTGGTTTTGATGTCTATCTTTGCGCAGGATTTTCCAAAAGGGCGTTTTTGGGGGACACTTGGTATCAAGGGGAACCATGGATTAGTTTTATCTCGGATGAGATTATTCTGAAAATTTTCAACACTAAGGGAAGCATCGGGAACTGTTGGTGTCCCGGGGGCTGCTGGTTGTCTGGGGCCTGTTGGTGGCCTGGGGCCTACAAAAGGGATGGGAAGTTGTTGCTCTTTTGCCATTCTTAGTATCTCTGCCCCTTGTTTATATTTGGGACAGTTTCCTTTATCTATGGACTGGTGTTTGCCCTTACAATTAGTACATATAGGGTCAAATCGATAGTTTGACTCATTATGGTCCTTGTCAAATCTTACAAATGTTGGAATCCGCTCTGCGGTATTTATCTGTGTGCCCAAGCCTTAGACATTTATTATGCTGTAATGGCTTTTCTTGGTATGGCTTGAAAGATTTTTGTTGGCCAAAGAGGAGCACTTTTTCAATATTAAATTGTCCTTGAAGCTCAAACAACACTGTTTTAAAGTTTGAGGTTTCAGTGGTATCGCGACCAAGGATATGGCCACTAGAGACTGGAATACGTTCACCTTTTTCGTTCATCAATGCTTCCATCAGGTCTGAGTTTAGAAACGATTTAGGGACATTGTAGAGCACTATCTTTGTTTGTATCGGGTTTGTGGACTACAGACGGGCTGTGACAACAATATTTTCAACGTTTTTCAGCTCTATTACCTTTTTCACTGATGTGGAATCGTTCGAAAGGATATCTAGGGATCCTGATCTATTCATGTTCTGATTAAAGTTGCAACCAATGGTCTTGAAGAGGGAAACTCGCAACTTTGGTAGATCACAGTTGTTAAACAAGCGATTATCAGTTTGGAAAACTTGTTGAATAATTACCGGGAAATCGGCTGGATTTCTTAAAGAGTTGTTTGTGGTATCGGTTTGATGTATTGTTGCTGAATCTGGTGGACTTTTTGTTCTCTGTCTTCAACGCTTGGCCGAGTTTACTATCTTAAAGCCTTCTTCGTCTTTTTCAGTATTAGTTGTTGAGGGTGATGGGCATTGGGTGGTATCCATGTTTAGGGTATGAATACCCTTCAGAGAGGTCGCTGGTACAGACATAGTTGTAGGGAGGGGGGTTCTAGCATGGGCTTTTGAAGATGGTTGAAAGGGTACTCATATCTCTATCAGGAGGTTGTTTTGGAGGCTCCTTTTTTTCCAAAAATTTGAACTATTCAAAATCACAAATTCGAACACTAATTTGAATTTGTTCCTCAATAAATTCAAACTAATCAACAGCAACGAGAAAAGTACCAGTAATGTGGTTAAATATTCACTATGTTCACAAAGTTGAATAGGTTAATGGGTCAACTTAAGTCAAAATATCCTCAAGTCTTATCAAAAACATGAATTATTCATGTATTGTTCATAGGTTAGGTTGCGAAATTGCTGGTATCCAGATTATAAATAATTCACAGAAAAAGTGTCTCCTCTGAACTCACAATCAAGACTATAAAAAGTAAATATTCGACTTTTTCCCCGTTGAGCCATAAAAACTCCGAATTTAAGTGAACAGTTTATTAGGACATATCTATAAAAACGAAAAAGTTTTTCTTTTATTAAATTGGTGTGATGGTTAAACCCAAAATGTTAGAAAGGGAAAGTTTACGTGGCATCGTACGGCCAAGTAAGAGAAATACTGAACTATTGTTCATTTTGTGGAGTTCTTGGCCAAGTCAAATATTTCGACTGTTCCACCATTTTTTTTCATGAGTGTCTGTAGAAGGACATTTTTGACAAAACTTATTGTAATTCAAAAAATAATAGACATAATTAAGTCATTTTAGTATTATTGTTGTCTTGAGTAATGCCCATTCCAGAATATATGATTATATTAAGTTAAATTTATATGTATTTTTGACCCCCTAAAAATATTGAGCCAGCCATTGTGAATCCCTTTCTTTATTTTTAGGCCTATGATTTATTCTGAACTTGGAAATCTATGTGTTAGGTGAAATAAATTTTCCAGATCTCTTTCTACATTGTATTCAAGCTGTTCTACGAATGTAAACGTCAAGAAACTCTCTTAGGTTATGTTAACGGTCTTATGAAAAAAAGGTTTATTATTGCTAGCAAATATAATTATGATAATATTTATGCAAGTTTTATGCAACATTTATATTATATAATATAGTATCATATTAATTATATAATTGTATAATGTTATGTAATGTATTACGTAATTTTACATTAATGTAATATCTATGTTTCATAATATTTATAATAAATCATCATAGCGTAAAGTAGCCTGAGGTCAACACAGCAGTACACTTATGTTAACCTCAAGGGTCGTCACTCCTCGAGTGCCTTAATACAAATAGGATTGAACCTTAGTTCACAGTGTTTTTAGTCGTGTTTTCTTATACTGTGCTGCCTCAGGAATGATTAATTCAATAAATGGATTTATTAAAAATCCGCTTAACAACGACGTAAAGAAAAAGCTGAGGTCGTGAACCAAAAATAGACTAGAAATAACTTTTAAAAAATCAAGTTAGACCGTTTTAGTTGAGAGAAGGCACAAATTATCACTTAAACGTCGGGGAGCAATGCTAACGGCATGTTGAAGGACGTAATTTGATGTTTCTTTACTGACCACTTCTCCAGATCAAAGATGGGCAATACCAGGTAATTGCTATTTTTTCAAAACAATGAAAACACTAATTTTCAGGTCATTTGTCGTTTGAAATGCCTGAATGCCCGTATTTACGTCATTACAGCAGTATAGCTACCACTCACGTCGCTTTTGATCCGAGAGGACAAAAACTACTTGTGAATCTTGGGAATGAACACATCTATCTGTTTAATATTTTTGAAAAACGACAACCTACAGATATTTGTATTTCTATGGACAAGTTATCGAGAGCTTATCAGAGTGGAATTGGAATTACAGAAATACCACCAGCTGTTAAATTCATAAAGGAGCAAGTTAGTTCTTATTTTGTTAATGTTTTTTAGTGTTTTCCGATTAAAAATACTGAAAAAAGAAGAACCACAAAGAAATAAACGGGAGATGCTCGATGATTTTTTTGACCGAATACCTCTCGTTTATCTCTCTGGATAAGTTACAGTCGCCGAGAGCTGGCATTAAAAGTAAAGAAATATCATCGGTTGTTAAGATTATGAAGGAATCGGTTAGTTTTTATTTTTAAATGATACTGAGATTAGCTTATGGATGAAAGTACTGAAAACGAAAAAAAAGGGGAAAAAATGAAAAAAAAATATGCAATTCCATTTAGTTTTATTTTAAGACAATTGGTGATGACAAAAAAAAAATGAATATGATAATTTTGGCAAGGACAATTTTTACAACGAGAATAACAATTGAAATGACAACAAACGAGTTACAATTTTTGGGAAATATTAAGAAATTTTGGGAAATGCGCATTTAGTTAAGACGGAGGGGTTGTGCACTGCGTTCCGCAAGTATACGTAATTGTGTGCCTCCAAAGATCTGTCTCCTTGAATTATTTTTATCTTAATAATCTTGCTTAGATATTAGATTTTCTTAATATTATATTTATGTATACATGCGTAATTATGCAAAACCGATTATTTATAATCACAGTTTCATAATTCAGCCATCAAAGGGTTAATAATCTTGCTTAGATATTAGATTTTCTAAATATTATAGTTACATATACATGAGTAATTATGCAGTGTATTTTGATAATTTGAGGTTCCAATATTTGGGAAAAGGGAAGGACTTGGAGGTTTTGAACTCAGAATGCAAGAATAGGTTCATAAGCTATTACTAAGTTGCTTAAATTTAGCAAAAATGAGGATGATGTGGTGATATAAGGTAACAAGAAGAGCCACCGAGAGGAATGCTCACGGGGGTTTTAGTTCCGTCACTATTGACGTTTTCTATTTTTATATATTTTTTTCTTTCTTTTTTTGTGAACAGATTTTTAATTTACAATGCTGTTCAGCAAATAAAATGTTTTTATTTTATTAACAATTATGGATCAATAATACTTTTTGCAAGAACATGAATGTTTGCTATTGTTGGAAATAAGACAAAGTTTCCAAACATTTTTTGGTAATATTCTGGGAAAAAAATTGCCAAATGTTTTAGCAAAAAATTGTACATTTTTTTTTACTATTTGACTCGTGTTTACTCTGAAAATTTTTACTGTTTAATAATAGTTCCAGTTTTATATAAATAAATTTATCGAGGTGGGTAGTGGGGTTTATAATAACAAAAAATGTACCACCTCGTGTCGTTCTTTAGCAAGAGATCAAGCTAAAAGTAAATATTATTTATTAGTTTTATGGTAAAATAACTGTTTTGTTTCTCTTAATATTGTAAGAATGAAAGAAATTGTTTCCCAATGATATTCTGCTTGAAATTCCTCGCTAAATTGGACCAGCAATCAAGAGAAACAACTGTTTTGATTGTTTGGTCGTTTTAATCCACAGAGTTTATCGACAAAGCCTTTGTTGGTTGTTAGATCGCCGTTGTCTATCAGCGATATCTCACCAATGCAGGTTGATGATTAATAATGTTGATCCACAACGTCGCCAGAAAATATCTCTAGGATGTACAAGCATAGGCGGATATACGGGGAGGGGGGGAATGTGTACTTGCCCCGGGGGCCGGAATTTAGGGGCCCAGCATTTCAAATAATCTAACGGCTGTATTTATTTTATAATATTTGAAATTTTACTTTTATTAAAATAAAGTATAGGGTGCTGTTGGCAGTAAGTATGAGCAGATTTAATCCGAAATTTTAATTTTCCCATATAATTTTGTTAATAAATGAAAATTTTGTTAATAAATGAACATCTTGTTAAAATTTGTCCAGAAAATTTTCGGGAAATGGGGAGGGGGGAGGGGCTAATCAAGATTTTGCCATGTGTGCAAGAGAGGCCAAAACGGCCAATGTGTACAAGTAATTTGCTCTACAAAATAATAAACTACTGTCAAGAGTCAATGATAACTTATTGAATTAAAACTTATTTTAACAATTTTAACTTACTGGAAACAAGGAACATTTTTAACTCAGAGAATTTGATAAGTTTAGTTTGTTTCTAATGAGAAGCTAAATTAGCAAATATATCTTGCTTATAGGCAGATACAGCATTTCAGAATGGAAAATACGATTTGGCTATCGATTTATACAATGTCGCCATAACCAAGTATCCCTATTCTGCCATGCTTCATTCAGATAAAGCCGAGATTTTGATGAAGAGAAAATGGTATTTGAACTGTTTATTTCCTCTTTTCTGCCATCGCTTATTCTTTTCATTTTTATTCTTTTCTTATTAACTGTTCTCTTTATTGGCTTTTAAAATTTGATGTCAGACATACAGTACATGCATACATCGTTCAAACAGTTAAGAGGGTCTGCCCCCTCAGCTCTCAATAGTCATTGTTGCTTTGCTTTAACTAAAACTAAATAAAAATTATTAATCGTTGAAATGTTTGATGCATTAGAGGGCCTTTTTTATGTTGTATTTTATTTGTGTGATACCAAAAGATTTATCAAAAGAATTGACTTATTATGCTGATTCCAAACATACAAGTTTCATTACGTTTAGTCTTACACATCAAAGGCCACGAGCCGGAGAAAAATAGCCTGATTTTCAAGAAAAGGGGGGACCCCTTAAAAGTCTTAGAATCTTAATGAAAATCACACCATCAGAATCAGCGTATCAGAGAACTCTACTGTTCCTTGCAGGTTCTTCTTATTTAATTATAATAATACAGGCTAATGTTATTTTGGGGTTTGACTTAAGCATTCTTTTTAATTTTTTTTCGGTTTTTAGGTTTTATCTCTTCACTCCTTATAATTTCTGCTCGTTGCAAGTTTGACTTGTTGTACAAATTTGTCTCCTCGTTTTAAGTTTAATATCACTCTTTGCTTTTCTTTGAAAAATGTTTTGGAATTTTCATAAAATATCTAAAAGTGGATATCTAAAAGTGGATGCAATCCTTAAGCTTCCGTCTTAAATCTGCTGACAATAGAATTATTAAAATTCTAAATCGATTTGGTCGTCTTATTATTATGAAAAAATACGTTTTGAGAGCTTTTTAATGAATGTAATTAATTCAGTTATAAATTAAATTTGATAAATTTGATGAGCGCCAAATTCTCACACTAGAAAAAATAATATAATTACAATTATAATTGATGTCAATTGTCATAATTAATGACCATAAACATTTTATCAATATATTATGTAACTTATGTTATTAATGGTAATTATCGTACGAATTTTTTAAAATATAAGTGCAAAAGTAAGGGAGGAGAATAAAGGCGCTAAAGAAACGAAAGAAGGGATTTTGGCAGTCTTAACTCCTTGTCCCTGCTGTTACAAAATCCTATTAGTGTAATCCCCTTCCTCTCAGTAAAATTCTGTCTGATGTCACAGCAAAATAACACATAATATGCACACGCATAATAATGATAACACTGATAACGCAACCAATATTAACAATTCACAACCTTGCTAACCATAAATTTATGAAAAAAAAGCCATGCCCACTCCGACAAATTTACCCAACCTTTTAAAACAATCAAAATTTATACTTTTTGAAATTTTCACAAGTTAATCAACCCCTCTAAAAATGTGTTGAAGAACGTATTTTTTGTTCAATATATATTATTCAATTTAAAATTGTAATAGTATATTTCAGTGGTATGTATATCAACACATATCAAACTATATATTGTTTCTCTTTTTATTTTTATTTTGAAGCTTGGACTTAAGTTTCAGCTCAAGATGGGTACCTCCACATCTTTCTCTATAAAACTTTCTATATAAAACTATATCGTTGTATTATTTTTTTTTTTGTAATTTTTGAGTTTAATTTCAGGTCATTGATTAGTTTCTAATTTTATTCAGGCTGGGTGATGTATATGATGCTTCGAGGACTTGTTTATCAGCAATTGAGCTGGATCCAGATTGCATGAAAGCCTATGATTGTTTGGCCCGTTGTCTTTTGGATTTGAAGAGACTGAAAGAGGCCGAAAAAGTTGTAATGATTATTGAGGAGAAATTTTCAGACGAAGTAAGACAAGACTGGATCGGAGATCTTAAAGATGATTTAGAGGAATGCTTGAAACCTTTGTTACATGGTAAGATACGGACGAGATCGAAATTCACGTGTCTCGTTTAGGTTTTCTTGTGCTTCATTGTATGCCTTCGTCACCAAAACAGAAGAAAATTATAACAAACGTAATGACAAATTTATATTGAAAGTAAACCCGTTCTATATATGTTTCTATACGTATGAGCGTATAAAGACCGTATCCAGCGGGAGGGTTAGATGGTTTGACCCCCCCTCCCTCACCCACCGATGTCTTTATCAACTGTTATGTAATCCTGACAAATCTTTCGGAATATTACCAGAATCCAAGTAAACTAGCACCACTTGGTGGAAGTTATCATTATATGTTACAGTGGAACCCCTTGGAAAAAGTGAAAATTAAATATTCAGTAACCGAAGTTACTTCAAGGCCGATCACTGACCATGGTCTGCTGCAATTCGGTGACTGGATGACGGGAGAAAACTGGATCGTGGTCTCTTCAGCTAAAGAATTCCATAATAAGGTAAATTCAAAATTTCTCGAGTGCTTTCCCGAACGTAAGACTAAATTCTGTTCTAGTGATAAACCATACGCAAATTCAAAAATAAAGCAACTGATAAAACATAAATTGCATCTAATACGAAAAGTTCAAGTGAACCAAGCAAAACAGTTGGCAAACCAAATAAAATAGAAAATTAAAAAGGTACAAGCAAATTACTATGAAAATGAAGTTGACCATCTTTTGGGGTCCAAGCCGTCGCAGTTTTTCAGTAAAGTAAAAAGTCTGACTGGCAAAAGTTCTCAACCAGTTGACTTCAATTGTGCAGTCTTACCCCCCTCTTCCACCTGAGGATCCTCCAGTAAGTTTAACTACTCCTTCAGATGATAATTTAATTGCTGATATTTCATCGGCAATTATAATCCGTAAACTCTCTTCGTTAAAAAGAACTTCTGTTGCCCCTTTTGACATTCCAGTTGCTGTCATTAAAGTATTTGCTAAGAATTATCATTTCCCCTTCAGATAATTTTCAATAATATAACAAAAACAGGATATTTTCCAAAGACATGGAAGAAAGGGTTTATTACCCCCATTCCAAAGAAAGGAGCAGCTAATGATTTCTCCGGTGTCCGGCCGATCACAGTTACGTCAGTTTTTAGCAGAATATATGAAAGCTTTGTTGCCGCATGGCTGAAAAAATATCTTTTGAAAGTAACTGATCGAAAGCAATTTGGTAACATCCCTAAGTGTTCGACAGTTCATTACCTTGTTAATTTAATTGATTTTATTTTAAAGCACCTGGATGAACCTGGAAAATGGATAAATTTAATTGCAATTGATTTCAGAAAAGCATTTGACCTTGTTAATCACAATTGATTTCAGAAAAGCATTTGACCTTGTTGATCACAAAATCCTTTTAGAAAAAATGGCGGAAAAAATATACCCAGCTTTATTATTAAAATCATGAAGAGCTTCTTAACAAATAGAGAGCAAACTGTTAAGTATAAAGACCAATTTTTCACTTCTCTGCCAGTTTTTTGTGGAATTTCACAAGGAACTGTGATCGGGCCGCTGGTCTTCCTCCTCATGATAAATGAAATTGCTTCTGAGCTGGGGGACAGATGGAAATACGTTGACGACTTGTCCTTGACGGAAATCGTATCTAAGGATTCAAAGACCAATGCTGCTGGTTTCATCGACCAAGTTACCTCAGAGGCGGATGAACTAAACATGGTCGTGAATAAAGACAAATGCTCGGTCACAACATTTTCTTTTCTTCAGAATACTCAACCGTCTTTCGAATCTCCTATCGCTTCCGAGCTAATAAGCCATAAAATAAATTTACTAGATGTGGTGATTTCTTCTGACCTCTCATGGCGGGAGAATACAAAGACAATTGTAAAAAAAGCTAACGGCGCAATCCAAATGCTTAAAACACTGAAAAAATTTCGAGTTCCTAAGGACAAGCTGAAGCCAATATTTCACACTTTCATCCACCCCTTAGTTGAATATGCTTGTCCGGTTTGGCACTTTGCCCTTACCCAGGATGAAATTGATAAAATAGAACGAGTTCAGAAGAGATCACTGCAAATCATTTATGGCGGATCCCCTCTACCTTACTCCTTTTATCTCAAGGAATTTAAACTTGAATCCCTTTCTTCTCGCCGAGAAAAAATATGCCAAAGATTTGGCTCCTCCCTCCTTCAACATCCCATCTACCGATCATTCCACCCCCCACCTTTTGTCCCTATAAGATCTCGTCCCAGGGAAGTGGCTCAGAAGGTTCCGAAACTAACCCCAGTCCACTGTAACACCATGCGCTACAGTTAAAGCTTTGTGCCAAGCTTTGTGAAATATTAGAGTGATCTCTAGTGTTTTTATTGTTTTGTTTATTTTATCCTGACGAAGTTTTATCAGATAATTTTATTCTCAATCTCAAGTGTTTTTATCCTTTAGTTTATTTATTCTGACGAAGTTTTATCAGACAGCTTTATTTTGTTAATTATGACTAAGAGACATCATATTTGGGCTTTGCCCACGAGAGCTGTCTTGTTTTTGAAATAAATGAATTTGAATGAATCTTAAAAACGGAGCAAAAATGCATATGAATAAATTTTCGATTTTTTTTTTTTTGTTCCGTTCCCCCTCCTTCCATACAGCCGTTGTACGTACGTATATACACGTACTTATTTTAACTTGGTATGGGATGGGGCTAAAATTGATAAACTCATTAATTCTTTAAGTGAAGCCTCAAAATATGTACTTTTATTTGTACCTTTGTCACATGAATCTGTTAAATTTTGGAAGCCGTTTTTTAAGCACTTTCGAATGTTGAGTTACTTTCAAACTTTATTGGTATGTGGACATCCGATGACAGTGCAATGATGCAGTATCAAAATTCTCCCCTCATGTGTATTCCTCTTTGTATATAAATAAAAAAAAAATTAATCGGTTGATTGGGCATAGCAAAAAATATAAAAAAAACACCATTATAGAATAAGGATTTGAAGGATTAATTAAAAAAAAAAAAAAAAAACAAAAAAAACATATCAACAGCAAATTATTGCTTCCTCCCCTAAAAAGCCAAGCTATTAATTGATAATTAATATTGAGGTGCTAAAAACGCTTGTCTATGGCCGTGATAACTTTGGTTCTAATATTAGATAAGAGAAGACTAAATATTTTTTTAGTCTTAGAGAGGAATAAAAAGTTGATCGTAATAAGCATAAAAAAAAGCTATCAACCCGTTTCAAAATGGATAAAAAAGTGTTTTATTTTTTTCACGAGCCCATGAACTTCAGTGAAGGAAAGGGATGTAAAATGGACCAGGCTTTTAAAAACTTGGATCAATATCATGTAAAGTTAAATAAAAGTTCGTTTAAGTTTACTTGATCTTGAATCACTAAAAATATTGATTTTTTTTACTTTCTCTGTTAAGTTCTCTGTCAGCAAAAAATGTTCGATTTTTATTTTTTATTTTCTCTGTTAAGTTTAACTGAAATTGTTTGATTTTTCTTATTTATTTTCTCTGTTCAGTTCAAATAGTGACTGAAGTGTTCCATCTGCAAAGATTTTGGATTGTTTTTTATAATACTTATTATCCCAGCCTTATAGTTCATTCATCTCTCAGTTAGATGTTAGAAATAATTAGTAAGTTCGTGTTTATCTGAAAAAAGAAAAGTCCACAGACCTGAAAGGGGAGATAAAATGAGTTTGCCTTATGTTTCTCTTTCTTTCAGAAATTTGAAATAAATTGAAATTCTTTAAGCTATTGTAATTGTTTCTATTAAATTGTTTTTTGTCTTTTATTTTATTTATTGTTTCTATAGATTGTTTACAAAAAAAATCTCCATTTCCAAGGTCACTCACACTCAAATTCAGGTTTTACTGAAAGGCATTATAAAGGCTAAAATTTTGTCTCCGCCCATTTCATTTTGTCTCCGCCCATTTCATTCTGGTTTTTACAATCATTTGCTAAAATAAGTGAGTCTATTTACTCCATGATTAAACTAAAACAATAAGTTGAAATCGAATAGTTAAAATTGTATTTAAAATCAAATTAAAATTATTAAAATAAAAAAAAAAGAAATTAAAATTAAAAACAATTTTTTTTTTCAGTCTCCACGAAATTGATGTGGGGCTAAAGAGCTGTCCTTGTCAGTTAGTACTTTCATGTATTATAAGGATAAAAAACTTCTTTGTATCAGACAAATTTTCAGAAGGTTGAGTTTAAAAAGCTCAGAAAAATTTAGAAAGCTCACTATTAAATGAAAATTCTTGATTTATCGAAGGTAAATGTGTGTGTAAATGAAATTTCGTAAGATTAAATAGATTTTCAATTAAGTAAAAAATATTAAAGGTTTGTGTCAAAATTAAAATGTTCAACGGGAAACATTTATAAATTAAACATAAAATGAATTCAAAAACTTTGTCAGACGTTTCCGGGTTAAAATTATGTTAAATTGTAATACATTTTGTTGTTTTCTGTTTTATATTCCATTATTGTATTTATAGTCATACTACAGTTTTATTTCAAATTATAAAAAGTTTATTATCTTTATAATTTCATATTATTTAATCATTTAGGGGCTAATAACGAATGCGTAAGTCTCGATGAGAGAATGAATTGTCACTTCCATCCAATAAGGAATCATGAAGTAATGACCGGAATACTCTCGCCTGCAGAAGTCGTGTGGAGAAAATCCGCCCATGATTACGAAAAAAAATTCTGTGGGCATTCTAATAGAATTACTGGTATAAAAGAGGCTAATTTCTTTGGAGGGTAAGTAAGAATTTCTTTTGACCTGAATTATTATACATTAATTTTATTGTATTATTATTATTTAGCTTTCGGATTTTATTATGCTATTACATTATTATTAGCTTTATCACATTAGTCATTTGTTTATATTACATTTTGTTCCTTTATAAATTATAAATCATTTATATATTTACATCACCTGTTTACAGTTATTATTTTCAACTATGTCTGTGAGGAAAATTTTACATTTACCATTCATGGAAAATTTGGCTGTTATTACCTTCTTTAAAAAAAGCTGGTGAAGTTAAGAATTTACGGAATAGGCTGAACAATATTACCTTATACAAATAACAGTGTCGGTTAGATTAATTTAAGTTATAGCTTATCTGGAAACTATGACGTAATGCTATGTATACCTTGTTTTGTCTCACTGTCGAGAATGGATTTGGAATCTTTAGGAACAAGGTTTCTCTTTATGGGGGGGGGGGGCAACAGACTAAAAATTGGAGGGAAGGAGATGTCCGATTCTCCCAAGATAGTAATTACTGCGGCTTATTTTCTTTTTTACGCCTCTTATTGACAGATTTTTTGCTAGTACGTATATTACGTAGTGTTAGGTGACCAAGCTTCGCTTGGTGAAACGAAAGACAGATGTTTTTTTTTTAACTTTAATTTTATCATATTTTGTTCGGGAAATCTTTTTTGCATTTCTTTACCAACAAATTATTGTGTACTGTCGACAACCATATAAATCTTAATGTGCCTTTTGAAATATTTAGCGCAAACACTCTAGCAAAATTCATTATAACTATTCCAAGTGTTTGTGACTGTCATTCATATAAAAAAGTTAGAAGAATTCGACTGTGGAAAAAACCATCCATTGAAAAAATCGTCAACTGTAAGTTTCGAACTCATGACCTTCAGGTTAAATTTCTGACGTGCTAAGTAGGCTTGTAAACCCTAACAAAGGGGACATAATGATTGAAACACACATGAATGTGACATCATTCAAATAAAAAGCATTTTCCAAAGTTTAAGCTGTAAAGAAAATTTTCCAAAGTCGAAACCTATATGTATGTCATCTTTTCTCACTGGAAAATGTTAGTATGCAAATTTTCAGGAAAAGTAGTACATACGTATATGGTTGCTTGTTTAGTTGCAACTAGATCTTCGTTCTAGGTCTTGTTGCTAGAGTGGCCTAGGATGCCCTAGCTTTTTCAGAATCATATTACTGGAGCTATTCTTTACTATAACATCCTTATCTAGGTTGCAGCGGTCGCTGCAACCATCATTGCTGTAACAATTGCAAAATCGCGTCATTGTGATGCATTTTTGTTTATAATCGCTGCGTAACCGCATGGGGAAAATTTTCCTTACCTTCAATGTATCAGAAACAAAACAAATGTAGACACATACTGTATAATATACTCTTTAGGAACTAATAGTTGGTACACTAACTAGGAAAACCATCTAGCCCCTCATCAGCATAGATGACGACGATTTAGCAGCTGATTGTTATTTTTATGTCTTTAAATTGTTTCAGACTTTTGACTCAAATAATTTCTTTGAATATGTACACTAAAACTGAAGTTGTTAACCCCGTGAAACTATTCAAATCGTATACTCCGTGAAAAATCCAAGATTCTGCAATATAATCTTTTTGAAAGGCACTATGTGCACAAAGGTTGTTAAGAGGGTTTTTCTGGAATATCCCATGAATGACCAAGATTATTAAGTTGGAAATTTCAGGGAATATTGAGGGGGGATGTTGCTTTCAATTAAAAGACACTAGGTGCATCCAAGTTGCCATTTATGCTAGAAATTTAAATGACAGCAACTTTTTTTGTACATTTGTTAGTTCCAGTAGTTACAATGACACAAATTTGTAAAGTTCATAGTAGCAGAAGAAGTTTATTATCTCAATTTTATCTACGATTCAGGTTTAGAGTTTTCAGCTTCAATAACTAAGTGATTTTACTGACTTTTATGTGTGAGCAAATAAATCGTGACCAAAAGTGAAAAAATAGAAAATTTTTCGTAATTGATACCTTATTCCATAAATGGAAATAGAACTTCCATCCTTTCCTTTGTCTCATGAAAAAATAATTGTCTTCATATGAGTGACTATTCAGTTTACTTTCGTTTTAAGCGTTCTTTTATTATGCTGAACA
>NC_142796.1:22590728-22638788 GCF_049724085.1 Artemia sp. Qi Xiang Cuo | reverse complement strand
TTCTGCAGAAGATTCAGCTTGAAAAATTCTCCTTAGCATACTTTTATTTGAAAAGTGTTTAGAAGTTCTAATAATTTTTTAATTATGGAAATCTCCCTTTCGATGTACATTTTTCCCGGAAATCCAAACACATTAACAATTCTCTCCCGAACATATCCACCTGCAAAATTGTTTAGGCAAAGGGAAAGTAAGACAAATAAAAAGAATTTTGCATAGGAATTCTGTCAATTCCCCCCAGTGTAAAATTTTCCCTGGAAGGCTCACCCCTGGGAATTACCCTCTGCATGGAAAATTATCCCATGGAAACTCAACTGAAGTACAAACCACCCCCTCCCCCTGAAAAATATCTGTATGCTTACCTATGACAAATACTACACATAGTGGCCAAATTTATAATGATTTTGGGGAAAGTGTGGGGGGGGGGGCTTGTTGCCCTCCAATCTTTTTGGGTCCTGAAAAATTTAATTTTTATTTCTAATAGGTAATATCCCAATGTTCCAGAATCATTGGTTAATTATGATAACACCTAGAAAAAAATGAATAAACATGCACTCTTAGCATTATTCTAAAAAAAAAAAAAATCCACATTCTGCCGACCGGAGCTTGGAACCTCTACAGTAGGGTTTTGTGATCTGATGCTGAATCTAAAGATGCGATTTTCATTTAGATTATTATTATTATAGTGGGTATCCCCCCTTATTAGAAAATTAGACAAATTTACTCTGGCTTTTAGTCAGTTATGGTTAATTAATTAAAAAAACTCACAAAACAAGTTTTTCAACGAAAATTAAATAACTCCACTAAACAAAAAATGAGCAAAAAAAAAGCAAGAATAAAATCAAATAATCTACCAAGCAGGAAAATACTACAAATCAGCTTTGATAAATCAATGAAACCCGAAGAGAACAGAAATCCAACAGTTCGTGGTAAAAAACTGTAAGGGGTGACCCGGCTCAATGGTAACCGAAACTTTAGAAAACGGATTTTTGATACCAATAGATACATCAAAAGAATCAGATTTCAATTCTAAATTTAAATATAGAACTTTCATAAAATTTAATCTTACCCAAAGTTACACGCCTGAGAAAATTTGGCTGATTTTCGAAAAAGGGGGAAAGACCCCCTAAAAGTTATAGAATTCTGTTCGTTTTAAATTTTAGCGTCATTCCTTACTTTCAGTTAAAAAAACTTGTTTTTTCTATTTAATTACAATAAATGACCGAGTCAAGACCAAAACGAGCAGAAATTAACATAAGTAGGGCTCAAGACCCCTATGGCTTCCCAAAGCCATAACATAATTTGCCCTTTACTGAAAAAATATAAATGTTTTTACTTTTATAACTTTAATAAATCATATTATATTAACAATTTGATTACTAAATATCAGTTAAACTGACAATGCACATTCATTTGTTTTTCAGTAAATTGCAAATTATATTATGGCCTTGGGAAGGCATAGGGGTTTTGAGCCCAACTTATGTTAATTTCTGCTCGTTTTGAGTTTGACTCGGTTATTTATTGTAATTTCTGTTCGTTTTGGGTTTCATTTATTTATCGATGCTGATTTGTGGTAGTTTCATGCTTGTTAGATTATTTGATTTTATTTTTGCTCATTTTTTGTTTAATGAGAGTTCTTTACTTTTCTTTGAAAACTTATTTTGTGAAAAAGTTTTTTTTAATTAATTTCTGTTTGTTTTATATTGACATAGTCTTTTCAGGGAAACAGAAAATAACGCTTTAAACCTTTTCGTTTTTTAAGAATTTATAGTTTTGTCTGCCATTTGTATGCTGAAGAAAAATTTTCAGCAAATTTTAACAGCATACACATTTAAAAATTTGGACACAAATTGAGGTATTTAATTTAGTTTCATACCTCCTCTAGATGACCTGAAATGTTAAACTGGTTACCATTTACAAAAAAAATCTGTTTCCCTTCTCTGATAGCTTGGATGCACTTATGCTATTTTGAGTTGGTTAAATTTTAACAGAAGAAGTAGGCCCGAGAGTTTGAACATAATACCCTCAGTTGTTCTTGGGATGCTGCTGAGATGCCTTATTGGGCAAATGAGCCCATTTTGAAGCTCCTGCAACAACTTCAATATGACGGGCCCTGGTCTAAGCAACAACAATAACAAAATAATACATTAGACCCACATTTATCTTTACTATAAAAATGTCACGCCTTCCAATAACTTTTAACTATTAAAAAGGGCCCAAGGCCTTTCGATTTTATATACCTTATATGATTCCAGGGCATAAACTACAACCCTTATCCTAAAGGCTGGAAGCGTGGTTGCCCTCCTTTAAGACCTAATTTCCAGAACTTCCAACTCTGTAAAACAGAATGGTAATCTTAAAAATTTGATTGGATGGGTTTGGGAAAATGGTGGGTGTGAGAGGGGCGTTAGTTGCTCTTCAATCACTTTCAACTATTAAAAAGCCAATAGCCCTTTAAATTTCCAATCAAATGAGCCCTTTTGAAGTGTCTACGACAAAGCCATCAATTAAAATCTTATATGCCCCCAGGACATAACTTACCACCCTTGTCCTGAGGGCTGGGGGTTGTCACCCTCAACGACCTAATTTTCAGAACTATCTGCTACGTTGAAAAAAATGGATCTTTAAAAATTTTGATTGGATATCTTTGGGTGAATGGTAGGCATGAGAGGGGGGTTAGTTATCCTCTAGTCACTTTCAACTGTTAAATAGGGCACTAGCCCTCTCACTTTCCAATTCAATGAGCCCCTTTTGAAGTTTTTCAACAACTCTATCTGTAAAAACCTCATATGCCCCCAGGGCATAACTTGCAACCTTTGCCCTGGGGGCTCAGGGATTTTTGCCATCCATAAATAAATAATTTCCAGAACTTTATATTACGTTGAACGAAAGGCCTATCTCTAAACTTTGATTGAATATGTCTTGGGAAATGGTGGGTGTGTGAGGGGGGATAATTACTATCCACTCACTTTCGACTATTAAAAAGGGCAATTTCAATTTCCAATCAAATGAGCCCTTTTTTAAATTTCTACAACAACTTCATATATAAAGCTTATATGCTCCAGGGCATAACTTACAACCCTTGCACTGAGGGCTCTGATGGGGTTATCATCCTAAAAGGCCTAATTTTCAGAACTTTTGACTAGGCTGTGTTGAACAAAATGGAAATCTGAAAATTTTGATCGGATGTGTTTGGGGAAATGGTGGGCGTGAGAGGGGGCCAGTAGCCCTTCAATCACTTTTGGCTATCAAAAGGGCACTAGCCCTTTCAATTTCTAATTGAATGAGCCATTTTTGGAGTTTCTACAACATTGCTTTCTATAAAAACCTTATATGCCCTCAGGGCATAACTTACAATCCTTGCCCTAAGGGCTACAGGGGTGGAGGCTTTGTCATCCCTAAAGACCTAATTTCCAAAATTTCTACTACGTTGACTAAAATGGCTATCTAAAAATTTTGATTGGATGTGTTTGGGGAAAAGGTGGGTTAGTTGCCCTCAGATCACTTTTGAGACTATTAAAAAGGGCACTATTGCCCCCAGGGCATAACTTATAACCCATACCCTGAAGACTGTGGGGGGAGTGTTCTAATCAAAGGTGTAGTTTCCTGAACTTTAAACTGCCTGGTAAAAATGGCTATCTCCTAATTTTGAGTAGATGTTTTTGGGGACATGGTGGGCGTGGAAGGGATGTTTGTTGCCTTCCAATCATTTTCGTTTATTAAAAAGGGCACTAGCCCTTTCAATTTCCAATTAAATGAACCCTTTTTGAAGTTTCTACAACAACGCGTTCTATAGAAACCTTACATGCCCAAAGGGCTTAACTTACAAGCCTTGCTTTGAGGGGGGTGGGGGGTTGTCATCCTCAAAGACATAATTTTGAGAACTTTCAACTATGTTCAACAGAATGTCCATCTTACTATTTTCATTGGATGTGTTTGGGAAAAGGTGGGCGCGAGAGGGGGGTTAGTTGCACTCAAATTGCTGTTAACTTAAAAAGGGCACTGGACCTTTGGATATCCAGTCAAATGAGCCTGTTTTGAAGTTTCTACGACAACGCTTTCTATAAAAACCTAATCTGCCCCCAGTGCATAACTTACAACCTATGCCCTGAGACCTGTGGGGGAGTGTCATCCTCAAAAACATACTTTCTCTCTGGAAATCCAATGACGCTGAACAAAATGGCTCTCTATACATTTTGATTGGATCTGTTTGGGACAAGGTGGGCGTGAGAGAGGGGTTAGTTGCTCTCCCATCACTTTTAACTATTAAAAAGGGCACTAGACCTTTGACTTTCCAATCGAATGAGCCCTTTTTCAAGTTTCTAGGACAAAGATTTCATAACTTACAATCCATGCCCTGAGGGCTGTGGGGAGAGCTGTCATCCTCAAAGACCTAATTTTGAGAACTTTCAACTACGTGAAACATATTGGCTATCTTAAAATTTTGATTGGATGTGCTTGGGGAAAAGGTGGGCATGAGAAGGGGGTTAGTTGCCCTCCAATCTCTTTCAACTATTACAAAGGGCACTAGCCATTTCAATTTCCATTCAAATGAGCCTTTTTTGAAGTTTCTATGACAACTCCTTCTATATAAACCTTATATGCCCCCAGTGCATAACTTGCAAAAACATAATTTCTATCTGGAAATCTACTACTCTGGATAAAATGGCTATCTCAAAATTTTGATTGGATGTGTTTCGGAAAATGGTGGGCATGGAGGGGGCGTTAGTTGCCCTCCTATCACTTTTGACTATTAAAAAGGGCACAAGTCACTCTGATTTCCAATTGAATCAGCCCTTTTCGAAGTTTCAACGACTAGTTCTTTGATACGAAGTGCCCTGGTCAAAAGGAAAAAAATAGGGGCGTTTTTTCACTAATCAATTTGCTAAGATATTACATCTTTTGTCAGAAAAAGCTTAAAAGTGAATTCTTTGAACAAACATCATACATCTTTGGTCGTTTTTGTGCAAACGTCTTTCATCATTCTGCTCTGATCAGCAGTCTGAGAACAATGATGAGTAGATCATCAAAGTTCTCTCATCATTGTTCTATATGGCAGAACAGTGGCGGTCTTCACACTTTTTGTTAACATCAATGAGCTGTAAGATCTTAGAACAAAGATGAGTTAAAAAACGATAGTCTTTGCAGAAAGATGTAAGATCTTAGATGTAAGATCTTAGATGTAAGACCTGAGTGCTAAATAACAAGCCTAATAGTAAATAATATATTGTGCCAACAGTTCTTATATGCCCCCCAGGGCATAGCTTAAAATCTTGCCCTGAAGGTTGTGGGGGAGTGACCTCCTCAAAAACATATTTTCTATCTGGAAATCAACTATGTTGAACATATGGCTATCTCAAAATTTTGATTGGATGTGTTTCGGGAAATGATGGGCGTGGAAGGGGTGTTAGTTGCCTTCAAATCACTTTTGACTATTAAAAAGGGCACAAGCCATTCCAATTTCCAATTTAATGAGCCATTTTCGAAGTTTCTACGACAACTTCTTTGATACGAAGTGCCCTGGTCTCAAGGAAAAAAACAATAAATAATACATTGTGCCAACATTGTTCTTATATTCCCACAGGGCGTAACTTAAAACCCTTGCCCTGAGGATTGTGGGAGAGTGACCTCAAAAACATATTTTCAATCTGGAAATCAACTATTCTGAACAAAATGGTTATATCAAACTTTTGAGTGGATGTGTTGGGGGGACTGAGGGGCTGGGGGGGGGCTAGTTGCCCTCTGATCACTTTTTACTATTAAAAAGGACAACTTTTGACACTCCAATTTCCAATTGAATGAGCTCTTTTTGAAGTTTCTACAACTACTCCCTCAATACAAAGTGCCATGGCCTAAGACCAAGAAAAAAAAAATTGTACATTGTCCCAACATTGATCTCTACTTAGGCAGCGCTATTGTGCTGCCTATGATACTAAGCTTAAGGAATTTTATTTGTTTAAATTATAAGTAATAATTTTGATATTGTTAACATGTCAAAGTTTTGTTTTAAGAATACGAGTGGACATGCTTTTGATTTTGTAGCCCTGTTTTCATGGTATTATCCAAAATTAAAAGCCAAGCCCCCCCCCCCCTCCCTTCCTCCTCTCCGAAAACTCTGGATCTAGCACGATTTCAAAGGTGTAAACATAAGAACAATGCACTCCTCCCCAGTATTTGTATAAATTGGTACTAATGTATTTATCAAAGTTAATGAAAGAAGATAAACACGTTTCTTTTAAATTTCAAATTATTGTTTAAGATACTATTTTATAAGTCTGAAATTCCCTAATATTTTATTCTTGTAGCACTAAAATAAAATCGGTAACGGAATTAAAACAGAACAGAAAAACAAAACAGGACAAAATGGCTATTATAAAAACAGAACCGGAAAATCAAAAACAGGTCATATATTTATATTTTGTTTATTTTTTTTGTATGAAAAGAACAGAAACAGTTACTTTGAAAACATAATAGAAACAGTGCCCATGCTTAGTCAAAAGATAAACGTGTATAAACGGTGCATTAACTTATTACTGCATGTATGGTTGCAACCTATGATTATGGCTTCATTCATCAAGCTTGTATATAAAAATCACTTTATTTTTAACTGAGCAATTAAACAGCTCTATGATTTTACAATGCCCAGCTAGCTGAGGAGGGAAAACAACAGAAAAAAAGATGCTGTTGATGCAGAATGTTGTAGTTCAAGCCACTTTTCTTGTTTTTCAAGCCAACATATTTTCTTTGTTGTTCAAGTCAAGAGACTATAAGTTTTCTATGTAGGAGTTTCGAAAAAGGCGGTTCTAATAGTGTACTTTGTGTTTTGTTCTGACACTATTTTTAGGAGTTCTGGGTTATTTTATTTCTTAGTATGGGATGTGATTGTCTCTTACTAGGCTGCTAGCTACCACTGCAACCTGGACAATAACCAACCTCAACATACTTATGCTATAATGAAAGAAAGGTTAAAGGGGCTTAGCCATGTTTTGTGGATGATAGATCACCAAAAATTTTGCTTTTCAGCCACCTATCTTTGACCAAATGGAAAGACTAATAAGAGGTCCTCTAATGTGGTGGAAAGAGGTATTAAAAAGGATTTAAAAGGGATTAGAACTTTATGGGAGGGAGTAATGCGTGAAGCTTTGAACAGATTAGGAGGGAGGATGAGTGTGCAGCTGTGTTGACCTCCAATAGCTTGGTGTTGTAACAAGTTAGTAGTAGTAGTAGAAACATTATTACTTTTTAATTATGCAGAACACACCCAAGAAGTGAAGTTAGGTTAATCCTAACAAAGTATACCAAAATATGATGAAAACATAATACTTTAGTAAAAAATTTTTGGAAACCACAAAAGACAAGTATGAAAAGCAGGCTGCTTAGAACATATTAAATACCTGACAATAACCTAACAAAAATGCCAACTTTATATATTAAATTTTTAATTAAAATATACCTACAACGTAGTTTTCCCACTCAGCCTTAGCTAATGGTCTCCAAATACAGACAGTTAAAGTGGTTTTTCTCAGATCTTACATATCAAAATTCTATTGTGTTCTGGATAATTAACAAGCACCAAAACATTAACTGCTCATGGGTATATGCTGCCAAAAGTTTTATGGGGTTCACTGTGAATGCTGTAGGTGTATTTTGTGACTGCAGGTAATGTAGGGTAAGAACTGAACACCCTAATTACACCCTTC
Source organism: Artemia sp. Qi Xiang Cuo (assembly GCF_049724085.1). Lineage (NCBI taxonomy): Eukaryota > Metazoa > Arthropoda > Branchiopoda > Anostraca > Artemiidae > Artemia > Artemia sp. Qi Xiang Cuo. The sequence goes on along the minus strand of NC_142796.1, from coordinate 22,631,091 downwards.
TGTATAAATGTACCTATGCTCTTTGTCAATATTTCAGAAAAAAAATACTCTCTAACCTTACACACTTGCATCATAACTTTACGTCCTAATTATACAATTGTGTGTAAATATACCTAAACTCTTTGTCAGTATTTCAGTAAAAAAATACACATATTATTCTCCTTTCAAAGGTGCAATCCTAGTTGTTGAAGTGGCAATAGGAGGAAAATATTTGCTGAAATGGACAAGTGAAACTAAATTGATTGTAAATGGTCTGCTACTGAAAGTGGAGTTATATGTCGATTTCTAGCAAGACAATATGCTCCTCAGTTGTATGGATCAACATTCATAGAAAGAACTGAAGTGAACCAATGGTTGACCATTGGTCAACTTGTTTTTCAAATTGAGTTGTTCGACTCTCTGGAGAGGTGTAATGTAAGCAAGTCATTCTGAATTCTTAAACCTGATTATTTTGACTTTAAAGCCTCATCTGCATATGTGCTTAGCTAAACATCAATCTCCAGCTATCCTCACTTGAACCAATCAGGGCTGATTATAAAAGAGGAAGAGAGTTTTAGTAGGTCAAAAGCTGTTATGTTTAAGCATAGATGTCTATATAAGCATGCATGTAAATTTGACTTAGCCTAAAAAGAAGTGGAAAGTTATAATAATTGGATTATTGTCAATTTAAAATGAAAATATAGAAATAAGTAACTGTGAGCACCACTCAGAGTATAGTGTATCGTAACCTAATTAAAAAAGCAGAAAACCCAAACAAAATTTAATATGATAAATCTTTAGTGTGATAAAATTAAAGAAGAAGTATTTTTTTTGTGATTAACAATGTAATAATTTATAAGTATTTTTTTCAATATTCACAACAATCCTTCTCTAGAGCTTTCTTGTGTTTTGCTCCAAATTTTCCAGCCAACAATACAGGAAACGAAGGCACAGCTTTGTCCAATCATCTTGGAGCTAGCAAACCAATAACAGAGTACTTGAAGAACTGCTTCACCTGATGTTGCACTTCAATCTGGAATGATCTTTCCGAGGAAGGTATTCTTAAAAGTTTCTCAGTTGACTCTTTCAAAAGAAGATTCAATAATCATCTAAAAACCTTGATGAAAGACTAGTGGCAAATAAGATATTTAATCATACCTGTTGCTACGAATTTAGGAGTAAAAAAAAAAGTCAAAAGTCCAATCTCTGCAAAGTAGGCACTGATTAGTCTGCCACAATCTTAGCAAGGTAATTTAGGCCAGTCAACTTCTAAGTAAGAAGACTTGCTGGTGACAGAAATGTCTAAAAAGTTGTTTTGGTTACACTTTAAACGCTAAAAGTAGTTTAGAAGCTACGCTGAAAAGACAGTCATACAGCAGTTTAGGGTAGGCTAAAAACGGCTAAAAAGCAGTTTAGGTGAGGCTAAAAACGGCATAAAAGCAGTTTAGGGTAGTCTAAAAACTGATAAAAAGCAGTCTAGGGTAGGCTAAAAACGGCTCAAAAGCAGTCTAGGGTAGGCTAAAAACGGCTAAAAAGCAGTTTAGGGTAGGCTAAAAACGGCTAAAAATTAGTTTAGGGTAGGCTAAAAACGGCTGAAAATGCATTGTTGGGTCGGCTAAAAACGTATCAAAAGAATTATAGGTTCGGGTAAAAACGGATAAAATGAAGTTTCGGGTCGGCTAAAATCGGCTCAAAAGTAGTTTAGGGTAGGCTAAAAACGGCTAAAAAGAAGTTTAGGGGAGGCTAAAAACGGCTTAAAAGTAGTGTAGGGTAGGCTAAAAACGGCTAAAAAGGAGTCTAGGGTAGGCTAAAAACGGCTTAAAAGTAGTTTAGGGTAGGCTAAAAACGGCTAAAACGCAGTGTAGGGTAGGCTAAAAACGGCTAAAAAGTAGTTTAGGGTAGGCTAAAAACGGCTTAAAAGAAGTTTAGGGTAGGCTAAAAACGGCTAAAAAGCAGTCTAGGGTAGGCTAAAAACGGCTAAAAAGAAGTCTAGGGTAGGCTAAAAACGGCTAAAAAGTAGTTTAGGGTAGGCTAAAAACGGCTGAAAAGTAGTTTAGGGTAGGCTAAAAACGGCTAAAAAGCAGTCTAGGGTAGGCTTAAAACGGCTAAAAAGCAGTTTAGGGTAGGCTAAAAACGGCTGAAAAGCAGTTAAGGGTAGGCTAAAAACGGCTAAAAAGCAGTGTAGGGTAGGCTAAAAACGGCTAAAAATTAGTCTAGGGTAGGCTAAAAACGGCTAAAAATTAGTTTAGGATATGCTAAAAAAGGCTGAAAAGCAGTCTAGTGTAGGCTAAAAACGACTAAAAAGCGGTATAGGGTAGGCTAAAAACGGTTTAAAAGCAGTTTCGGGTAGGCTAAAAACGGCTAAAAAGTAGTTTAGGGTAGGCTAAAAAGTAGTTTAGGGTAGGCTAAAAACGGCTAAAAAGTAGTTTAGGGTAGGCTAAAAACGGCTAAAAAGCAGTCTAGGAGGTAGGCTAAAAACGGCTAAAAAGCAGTTTAGGGTAGGCTAAAAACGGCTAAAAAGTAGTTTAGGGTAGGCGAAAAACGGCTGAAAATGCAGTTTTGGGTGGGCTAAAAACGGATAAAAAGCAGTATAGGGTAGGCTAAAAACGGTTAAAAAGCAGTTTAGGGTAGGCTAAAAACGGCTAAAAAGTAGTTTAGGGTAGGCTAAAAACGGCTAAAAAGTAGTCTAGGGTAGGCTAAAAACGGCTTAAAAGCAGTTTAGGGTAGGCTAAAAACGGCTAAAAATTAGTTTATTGGAGTCTAAAAACGGCTAAAAAGTAGTTTTGGGTAGGCTAAAAAAGTCTGAAAATCAGTTTAGAGTAGGCTAAAAACGACTAAAAATCAGTCTAGGGTAGGCTAAAATCGGCTCAAAAGCAGTGTAGGGTTGGCTAAAAACGGCTAAAAAGCAGTTTAGGGTAGGCTAAAAACGGCTAAAAAGCAGTTTAGGGTAGGCTAAAAACGGCTGAAAAGCAGTTTAGGGTAGGCTAAAAACGGCTAAAAAGCAGTTTAGGGTAGGCTAAAAACGGCTGAAAAGCAGTTTAGGGTAGGCTAAAAACGGCTAAAAAGCAGTCTAGGGTAGGCTAAAAACGGCTAAAAAGCAGTCTAGGGTAGGCTAAAAACGGCTAAAAAGCAGTTTAGGGTAGGCTAAAAACGGCTAAAAAGTAGTTTAGGGTGAGGCTAAAAACGGCTGAAAAAGCAGTTTAGGGTAGGCTAAAAACGGCTAAAAAGCAGTCTAGGGTAGGCTAAAAACGGCTAAAAAGCAGTTTAGGGTAGGCTAAAAACGGCTCAAAAGCAGTTTAGGGTAGGCTAAAAACGGCTAAAAAGCAGTCTAGGGTAGGCTAAAAACGGCTAAAAAGTATTTTACGGTAGTCTAGAAAGGGCTGAAAAGCAGTTTAGGGTAGGCTAAAAACGGCTAAAAAGCAGTTTAAGGTAGGCTAAAAACGGCTAAAAAGTAGTTTAGGGTAGGCTAAAAACGGCTGAAAAGCAGTTTAGGGTAGGCTAAAAACGACTAAAAAGCAGTCTAGGGTAGGCTAAAAACGGCTAAAAAGCAGTCTAGGGTTGGCTAAAAACGGCTAAAAAGCAGTTTAGGGTAGGCTAAAAACGGCTAAAAAGTAGTTTAGGGTAGGCTAAAAACGGCTTAAAAGCAGTGTAGGGTAGGCTAAAAACGGCTAAAAAGCAGTCTAGGGTAGGCTAAAAACGGCTAAAAAGCAGTCTAGGGTAGGCTAAAAACGGCTGAAAAGCAGTTTAGGGTAGGCTAAAAACGGCTAAAAAGCAGTTTAGGGTAGGCTAAAAACGGCTAAAAAGCAGTCTAGGGTAGGCTAAAAACGGATAAAAAGCAGTCAAGGGGAGGCTAAAAAAGGCTAACAAGCAGTATAGGGTAGGCTAAAAACGGCTAAAAAGAAGTCTAGGGTAGGCTAAAAACGGCTAAAAAGCAGTGTTGGGTAGGCAAAAAACGGGTAAAAAATAGTTTAGGGTAGGCTAAAAACGGCTAAAAAACAGTTTAGGGTAGGCTAAAAACGGCAAAATATTATTATAGGGTAGGCTAAACACTGCTGAAAATTAGTTTATAGTATTAAAAATACGGAAAAAACGGAGTTTAGTTTCGGCTAAAAACGGTTTAAAATCATTTTTGGGTAGTCTAAAAACGGCCAAAACTTAGTGTTGTATAGTCTAAAAAAGGCTAAAAAACAGTCTAGGGTAGGCTAAAAACGGCTAAAAAGTAGTCTAGGGAAGGCTAAAAACGGATAAAAAGCAGTTTAGGGTAGTCTAAAAACGGCTAAAAAGTAGTTTAGGGTAGGCTAAAAACGGCTAAAAAGTAGTGTAGGGTAGGCTAAAAACGGCTGAAAAGTAGTTTAGGGTAGGCTAAAAACGGCTAAAAAGCAGTTTAGGGTAGGCTAAAAACGGCTAAAAAGGAGTTTAGGGTAGGCTAAAAACGGCTAAAAAGTAGTTTAGGGTAGGCTAAAAACGGCTAAAAAACAGTTTAGGGTAGGCGCTAGCAACAGCTTCCACTCTTACAGGTTTCCAAACTCATATGACTGTATGAAATTTACCTCATTGTGAAATTGGGGAATGATCCCGCAGTCAGTGGTATAGCTGGGGGAGGGGGCAAGGGCAAAGGCCGCCCCCGGGTGCCAAACTGATTCAAACTGCCTCTGAGGAGGGCACCAAACTGTTTTTTTTTTTTCAAAGCTTTTTCGTCAATACTATGATCTAATTATATTGTTTGTGATGGGGGGGGGGGGGGTAAGGCTGAAAACCATATATTTGTCTCTGCCTGCCAAGGGAGTATAATTTATTAATAAAAATTTAATGCAATCCTAATGATTTTTCACTGTAATCTAACTTAATTTGGCAAATTTGCCTCAACTTAGTTGATGAAATCAAGCAATATTTTTCAGAAATAAACTATAAGTAATTATGATTAATTACGCTATGAGTAACAGCGTAATTATCTTGTTTATAATCAACGAAGTAAGACAGTATTCTTATGGTTCCCTTTCATAAGCAACACAATTGCAATTTTTACTGATAAAAAACGTTTTAAAAGCTTATAAATTTTCTGTGAAAACTTTCATCTGGTAGGCTATTCCAATTATTTCATATTGTATAATCAAGCAGTATAGAACCAGTGTGGTTTTTTTTTTTATTTTATTTGTTAAAGTTGTTAACGGTTGTGGTTTTAGTATTGTTGTTGGTACTTATTTTTGATGCTTTTGTTCGAATAAATCTTCCCCCTCCCCTCACTCACCCTCTGCTCTTTATTTCTTTAGTTAGTTGTTTTACCTGTTCTTTACTGTACTCAATTTCATTTCTTTACTTTTGTCTGCTTATTTTTATTTACGTATTTTGTTAATTTATTTTATTTATATGTGAATTGAATTTTTGAAAAAAAAAGAATAATTATGAAGTACAGTTCTTGGTGAACTTGTCTTGAAGCTTTGTTTTCAAAAGCAAAGGTTTTCTAGTACTGTTTTGTTTCTTTCTAAACGTAAACAATTCAACAGTTAGTTGCTATTGGGCAAATCTTTTTAAGGTAATGTAATAAGTTATTTATGTTTCAATCTGGAGTGAGTGTAAGATGTTATCTGCCAAAAGTACGAATCAGCTTGGAAAAATTATCTGCCAAAACCTGCATTGGAATGATGAATAATAATAATTGCTTAGGAAAGACTTAGTCAAGATTGCCACAGGCCTGGTCTTTGTCAAGGTTGCCAAAAAAGTGTTAGATGTTAGTTCATCATAAATGGTATTTGCCAATTAGGTTTTTCTTATATAATTATCCATTATTATGTAAAATGCAGTAATTTTTGGGGGGTTTTAAGAAAATCCGGGTTGCAGCGGTAGCTAGCAACCTAGTAAGAGACGATCACGTCCAATGTTAAGAAATATAAAAACCCATAGTTCCTAAAAAAGGAGTCAGATCAAATTCAAAAGTACACCATTAGAACCGCCTTGTCCGAAACCCCTGTATATTAAACTTTCTATCCCTTGGTTTAAACAGCAAGGGAAATAAATTGGCTTGAAAATCAAGAAAAGTGGCAGCTACTACAACATTCTGCCTAAACGGGATATTTTTTTCTTTTTTTTTCTTTTGTATCCCGTGATAGCTTGGCACTGGAACATCGCAGAGGGTTGTTCAATAGCTCATTTTAAAGCAAATTAATTGGGTTAAAAATCTATAGTAACTAAAATAAATTATTTCTAAAAGAGAATAAGTTTTTCCACCAAAAACTGCATTTTTGATGTCTTTTCACACTGCAGTCTTTCAAACATAATCGTATACCAGCGGTAAGATTTGAACCCACGTCTCCGAAGAGACTGGTGGCTAACACCAGTGCCTTAGACCACTCGGCCAGGCTGCTTCTCATAATTTGGGTTGCAGCAGTAGCTAGCAACCTAGCAAGAGACGATCAGTCCAATGCTAAGAAATATAAAAACCCAAAACTCCTAAAAATACAGTCAGATCAAAACAAAGGTGCTTCATTAGAACTACCTTGTCTGAAACCCTACTAGATAAATTAGAGCTATGACGTGAATAGAAATACACGAAATTATATTGTTGTTTCTGAAGACGTCATGAAATAATACCATTGCGCCATGACGTCATGAAATAAAATCAATACGCCGTGACGTCATAATTACTATATAAGAAGCGCCAGAACTGTAAATGTTCTCATTCATAATTAGATTATGGTTAGATCAAAGCAAGCTATACGCAAGTTAAAAAAACAGTACTACACAAACAACAGAGATAGTATCTTGAAAAGAAAAAAAGCAAAGGTATTCAACCGACCAGGCGTATCGAGAAGTAATAAGTGAGAGAGAAAAACAAAACAGCAAGATGTGTTATCACAATGATGAAGATTATAGACATGCAAAAATTGAGACAGCCAAACAAAAGATCAAGGAGCGTTATCAAAATGATGAAGATTACAGAGAAGCAACAATTGAGCAGGCTAGACAAAAGATCAAGGAACGGTATGATAATGATGGAGATTACCGAAACAAACATAAGAAAAAAGTTGCTACCAGAATAATGGGTAGATACTGGGGTGACAAAAGCTATAATGAAAAAATTAAATTCTCTGCGAGGTTGTACCGAAGAGCGCATAAGGACAAAGGGAAAAATTAAATTCAGAAATACAAGAAGATGGCAAAAATGCAGGCTGATCTTCGTAAATTGAGAAACATTTTACGCATGTTTTACCAGGATCACGAAAAGTATTCAAAATTACAGATTAAAATTCTCTTTGAAAGAGCGGATGCTGTTGAAAAGTCGGCTAGAAATGCTTTGGCAAAGCTTCATAGTAATATCCAAAAGAAATGTTTTCAGTTTAATGAAAAGCTTCCAAGGTATGGATTGGCAACAGCGGAACAGTTTATAGATGCAATGGAAAATGTTCGACAACACAGTGAATATATGGAGGCGTACTTCTTAGAAAATTCGTATATTAATTTTCGAAGGAGCAATTGCAGTTTATGTAGCAGCAATAAAAATATATATACAAGCATACCTATCAACAGCGAAGGAAAAGCAATGTTTTTCAATTATGGCGAAAACGAGCCTGTTAGGGTTATTAGTATATGTGTTTGTAAGACTAATGATTTAGAACAAATTCCTGGAACACCGACTCAAGAAAAATGCATTTCTAACTGTGTTCTAAACAGTTCTTTTATTTCTACTGAATATTTGGCAAAAAATTATCTGTGTAGTAGAACAAACTGTCCTGAAAAGTACGAGACAACTATTGAAAAATGCTCTGAATCTAGATCTGACAAGGAAATTATGATGGCTGAAGTCACCTATAACAATCTGAGTAAACATTCAAAACCAAAAATTGCGCAGCAGGTTACTTGGCAATGTCACCCTGATATCTGCAAGCTCTATCCGACGGATATTGAATTATGTCAAATTCTTTTTGATATCCTTGAAAATAATATAGCATTAAAATTTTCAACTGACAAAGTGGTTAATTTCTACCTTGGCGGCTTGGATTATTGTGAAATCAATTACAGGGACACAAGAAAGCATGGGCATTCGTTATACTGTAGCCCAAATGAGGGATGTCAGAGCTATTTGCGTTCTCTAAGGGCACTAGCTCCACATTTTCCTGTCTTGAACTGTTTCATTAATAGCGTATATAAGGCAGTATCAAAATGTAAGATTATACAACATATTAATCTACTAAAAGTTAAGGGCTCGTACAAGTAACTAAGTCATTATATAGAAGAAGTGTCAAGTAGACTCTGTCATAATAATAGTCAAGACTTCATCTACGGTGATAGCAATTTTAGAGTTTTTGTGGATGAAAATACAGTAGTAAAATTAGTTGGTGAGAGCCTTGATAAGGTAGCTAACATCTGGGATGTATACCCCACAATGCATTGTGACAGTTGCGAGCAGATAAAGACAAAATACCAATTGAAGATTCTAAGATCCCTTTCAAATAAGAAAGGTTTTGATGTAATGATGGCCACGATTTTAGAACACCTACAACAGGACATACCCAAAGATGACAGAAAACAGCTAATTCATTGTACAGGTTGGAAAGAGGATGTCATAGATTCATTCTCTGTTCCGGGTTGCAGCGGTAGCTAGCAACCTAGTAATTTTCCGGGTTGCATTTACATTAAAGGACGATCATGGGAATAACATACCACTGCATACATTGGACTATGTTGGCTACTTGATTGCTTGAGGTTCGTCTCTTACTATTTCAAAGAAGAAAAAGCCGTAGGCTTTTTCCTGTTTGTGATGATATAGAATAATCCGGGTTGCAGCGGTGCCTCCAAAGAGATTACATTAAATACATTAAAAGACGATCATTGGAATAGCATACCACTGCATACATTGGACTTAATTAGCTACTTGATTGCTTGAGGTTCGTCTCTTACTATTTCAAAGAAGAAAAAGCCGTAGGCTTTTTCCTGTTTGTAATGATATAGCATAAAACGGAACCCAAGTTGTAACTGACGTCATCCTGGTTGTTATTACAAACAGGAAAAAGCCTACGGCTTTTTCTTCTTTGAAATAGTAAGAGACAAACCTCAAGCAATCAAGCAGCTAACTAAGTCCAATTTATGCAGTGGTATGTTATTCCAATGATCGTCTTTTAATGTAATAAAATACCTTTGCTTTTCTCTTTTCAAGATACTATCTCTGTTGTTTGTGTAGTACTGTTTTTTTAACTTGCGTATAGCTTGCTTTGATCTGACCATTATCTAATTATGAGTGAGAACATTTACAGTTTTGACACTTCTTATATAGTAATGGTCCAAGACACTGGTGTTAGCCACCAGTCTCTTCGGAGGCGTGGGTTCAAATCTTACCGCTGATATACGATTATGTTTGAAAGACTGCAGTGTGAAAAGACATCAAAAATGCAGTTTTTGGTGGAAAAATTTATTCTCTTTTAGAAATAATTTATTTTAGTTACTATAAATTTTTAACCCAATTAATTTCCTTTAAAATGAGCTATTGAACAACTCTCTACGATCTTCCAGTGCCAAGCTATCTGTGGAAAAGAAAAAAGAAAAAAAGAAAAAAATATCTCGTTTAGGCAGAATGTTGTAGTAGCTGCCACTTTTCTTGATTTTCAAACCAATATATTTTCCTTGCTGTTCAAGCCAAGGGACAGAAAGTTTCCTATACAGGGGTTTCGGACAAGGTGGTTCTAATGGTGTACTTTTTGTTTTGATCTGACTCCTCTGTTAGGAACTATGGGTTTTTATATTTCTTAACATTGGACGTGATCGTCTCTTACTAGGTTGCTAGCTACCGCTGCAACCCGGATGGTAAAGAATCCGGGTTGCAGCGTATAGGACAACCCCTGTATAGGAAACTTTCTGTCCCTTGGATTGAACAGCAAGGGAAATATATTGGCTTGAAAATCAAGAAAAGTGGCAGCTACTACAACATTCTGCCTAAACGGGATATTTTTTTCTTTTTTCTTTTCCACAGATAGCTTGGCACTGGAACATCGTAAAGGGTTGTTCAATAGCGCATTTTAAAGGAAATTAATTGGGTTAAAAATCTATAGTAACTAAAATAAATTATTTCTAAAAGAGTATAATAAGGAACGAACTCTTGTCTGTACTAACTTTTATAGGTAATCCGGGTTGCATCGGTAGCTAGCAACCTAGTAAGAGACGATCACGTCCAATGTTAAGAAATATAAAAACCCATAGTTCCTAACAAAGGATTCAGATCAAAACAAAAAGTACACCATTAGAACCGCCTTGTCCGAAACCCCTGTATAGTCAACTTTCTGTCCCTTGGCTTGAACAGCAAGGGAAATATATTGGTTTGAAAATCAAGAAAAGTGGCAGCTACTACAACATTCTGCCTAAACGGGATATTTTTTTTTCTTTTGTATCCAGAGATAGCTTGGCACTGGAACATCGTAGAGAGTTGTTCAATGGCTCATTTTAAAGGAAATTAATTGGGTTAAAAATCTATAGTAACTAAAATAAATTATTTCTAAAAGATAATAAATTTTTCAACCAAAAACTGCATTTTTGATGCCTTTTCACACTGCAGTCTTTCAAACATAATCGTATACCAGCGGTAAGATTTGAACGCACGCCTCCGAAGAGACTGGTGGCTAACACCAGTGCCTTGAACCACTCGGCCAAGCTGCCTCTCATAAATAATATATATGTGAATCCGGGTTGCAGCGGTAGCTAGCAACCTAGTAAGAGACGATCACGTCCAATGTTAAGAAATATAAAAACCCATAGTTCCTAACAGAGGAGTCAGATCAAAACAAAAAGTACACCATGAAAACCGCCTTGTCTGAAACCCCTGTATAGGAAACTTTCTGTCCCTTGGCCTGAAAAGCAAGGGAAATATATTGGCTTGAAAATCAAGAAAAGTGGCAGCTACTACAACATTCTGCCTAAACGGGATATTTTTTCTTTTTTTTTCTTTTTTCTTCTTTTCCAGAGATAGCTTGGCACTGGAACATCGTAGAGAGTTGTTCAATAGCTCATTTTAAAGGAAATTAATTGGGTTAAAAATCTATATTAACTATAATAAATTATTTCTAAAAGAGAATAAATTTTTCCACCAAAAACTGAATTTTTGATGTCTTCTCACACTGCAGTATTTCAAACATTATACCAGCGGTAAGATTTAAACCCACGCCTCCGAAGAGACTGGTGGCTAACACCAGTGCCTTGGACCACTCGGCCAGGCTGCCTCTTATAATTTGGGTTGCAGCAGTAGCTAGCAACCTAGTAAGAGACGATCAGTCCCATACTAAGAAATATAAAAACCCAAAACTCCTAAAAATAGAGTAAGATCAAAACAGAAGTACATCATTAGAACTACCTTGTCTGAAACCCTACTAGATAAATACTGAATGTCGTCATAGCTTTATATTAGAGCTATGACGTGAATAGAAAAACACGAAATTATATTGACGTCATGAAATAATACCATTGCGCCATGACGTCATACGCCGTGACGTCATAATTAGTATATAAGAAAAGTCAAAACTGTAAATTCTCTCATTCTGGATTAGATAATGGTTAAATCAAAGCAAGCTATACGCAAGTTGAAAAAACAGTACTACACAAACAACAGAGATAGTAACTTGAAAAGAAAAAAGCAAAGGTATTCAACCGACCAGGCGTATCGAGAAGTATTAATTGAGAGAGCAAAACAAAGGTATTCAACCGACCAGGCGTATCGAGAAGTAATAATTGAGAGAGAAAAACAAAACAGCAAGATGTGTTATCACAATGATGAAGATTATAGACATGCAAAAATTGAGACAGCCAAACAAAAGATCAAGGAGAGTTATCAAAATGATGAAGATTACAGAGAAGCAAGAGTTGAGCAGGCTAGACAAAAGATCAAGGAGCGTTATCACAATGATCAACTTTATAGAGAAGCACCAATTGAGAAAAGAGCAAGGAACGGTATGATAACGATATAGATTACCGAAAGAAACATAAGAAAAAAGTTGCTACCAGAATAATGGGTAGATACTGGGGTGACAAAAGCTACAATGAAAACATTAAATTCTCTGCGAGGTTGTACCGAAGAACGCATAAGGACAAAGGGAAAAATTACATTCAGAAATACAAGAAGATGGCAAAAATGCAGGCTGATCTTCGTAATCCGGGTTGCAGCGGTAGCTAGCAACCTAGTAAGAGACGATCACGTCCAATGTTAAGAAATATAAAAACCCATAGTTCCTAACAGAGGAGTCAGATCAAAACAAAAAGTACACCATTAGAACCGCCTTGTCCGAAACCCCTGTATAGGTAACTTTCTGTCCCTTGGCTTGAACAGCAAGGGAAATATATTGGCTTGAAAATCAAGAAAAGTGGCAGCTACTACAACATTCTGCCTAAACGGGGTATTTTTTTCTTTTTTTTTTCTTTTTTCTTTCTTTTCCACAGATAGCTTGGCACTGGAAAATCGTAGAGAGTTGTTCAATAGCTCATTTTAAAGGAAATTAATTGGGTTAAAAATATATAGTAACTAAAATAAATTATTTATAAAAGAGAATAAATTTTTCACCAAAAACTGCATTTTTGATGTCTTTTCACACTGCAGTATTTCAAACATAATCATATACCAGCGGTAAGATTTGAACCCACGCCTCCGAAGAGACTGGTGGCTAACACCAGTGTCTTGGACCACTAGGCCAGGCCGCCTCTTATAATTTGGGTTGCAGCAGTAGATAGCAACCTAGTAAGAGACGATCAGTCCCATGCTAAGAAATATCAAAACCCAAAACTCCTAAAAATAGAGTCAGATCAAAACAAAAGTACATCATTAGAATTACCTTGTCTGAAACCCTACTATATAAATAATGAATGTCGTCATAGCTTTATATTAGAGCTATGACGTGAATAGAAAAACACGAAATTATGTTGTGGTTTCTGAAGACGTCATGAAATAATATCATTGCGCCATGACGTCATCATGAAATACAATCATTACGTTGTGACGTCATAATTACTATATAAGAAGCGTCAGAACTGTAAATGTTCTCATTCATAATTAGATAATGGTTAGATCAAAGCAAGCTGCACGCAAGTTAAAAAAACAGTACTACACAAACAACAGAGATAGTATCTTGAAAAAAGAAAAGCAAAGGTATTCAACCGACCAGGTGTATCGAGAAGTAAAAATTGAGAGAGCAAAACAAAACAGCAAGATGTGTTATCAAAATGATGTAGTTTATAGACATGCGAAAATTGAGACAGCCAAGCAAAAGATCAAGGAGAGTTATCACAATGATGAAGATTACCGCATCAAATATAAGAAAAACCAAAAGCAAAGGTATTCAACCGTCCAGGTGTATCGACAAGTAAAAATTGAGACAGCCAAACAAAAGATCAAGGAGCGTTATCAAAATGATGAAGATTACAGAGAAGCAAGAATTGAGCAGGCTAGACAAAAGATCAAGGAGCGTTATCACAATGATAAGCTTTATAGAGAAGCAACAATTGAGCAGGCTGGAAAAAAGAGCAAGGAACGGTATGATAATTTACAGTAAAGAACAATCTCTCACCCATAGTAACTGATATATGGTGGTTCCATGGGTAGTATCCGGGTTGCAGCGGTAGCTAGCAACCTAGTAAGAGACGATCACGTCCAATGTTAAGAAATATAAAAATCCATAGCTCCTATAAAAGGAGTCAGATCAAAACAAAAATCCGGGTTGCAGCGGTAGCTAGCAACCTAGTAAGAGACGATCACGTCCAATGTTAAGTTACAGTAAAGAACGATCTCTCTCCCATAGTAACTGATATGTTACATTAAATCCGGGTTGCAGCGGTAGCTAGCAACCTAGTAAGAGACGATCACGTCCAATGTTAAGAAATGTAAAAACCCATAGTTCCTAAAAAAGGAGTCAGATCAAAACAAAAAGTACACCATTAGAACCGCCTTGTCCGAAACCCCTTGAAAGGAAACTTACCGCCCTTTGGCTTTAACAGAAAAGGAAATATATTGGCTTGAAAATCAAGAAAATTGACTCCAACCACGTTATTCTCCACCAACTGGATATTTTTTTCTTTTTTTCTTCTTTTCCAGAGATAGCTTGGGACTGGAACATCATAGAGAGTTGTTCAATGGCTCATTTTAAGTGAAATTAATTGTGTTACAAACCTTTTGTAACTAAAACAAATTATTTTTAAACAGGATAAATTTTTCCACTATCCGGGTTGCAGCGGTAGCTAGCAACCTAGTAAGAGACGATCACGTCCAATGTTAAGAAATATAAAAACCAATAGTTCCTAACAAAGGAGTCAGATCAAATTCAAAAGCACACCATTAGAACCGCCTTGTCCGAAACCCCTGTATAGGAAACTTTCTTTCCCTTGTCTTGAAACAGCAAGGGAAATATATTGGCTTGAATATCAAGAAAAGTGGCAGCTATTACAACATTCTGCCTAAACGGGATATTTTTTTTCTTCTCTTTTCTTCTTTTCCAGAGATAGCTTGGCACTGGAACATCGTAGAGAGTTGTTCAATGGCTCATTTTAAAGGAAATTAATAGGGTTAAAAATCTATAGTAACTAAAATAAATTATTTCAAAAAGAGAATAAATTTTTCCACCAAAAACTGCATTTTTGATGTCTTTTCACACTGCAGTCTTTCAAACATAATCGTATACCAGCGGTAAGATTTGAACCCACGCCTCCGAAGAGACTGGTGGCCAACACCAGTGCCTTGGACCACTCGGTCAGGCTGCCTCTCATAAATAATATATATGTGAATCTGGGTTGCAGCAGTAGCTAGCATCCTAGTAAGAGATCAGTCCAATGCTAAGAAATATAAAAACCCAAAACTCTTAAAAATAGAGTCAGATGAAAACAAAAGTACATCATTAGAACTACCTTGTCTGAAACCCTACTAGATAAATAATGAATTTCGTCATAGTTTTATATTAGAGCTATGACGTGAATAGAAAAACACGACCTTATATTGTGTTTTCTGAAGACGTCATGAAATAATACCATTGCGCCATGACGTCATGAAATAAAATCAATACTTCGTGACGTCATAATTACTATATAAGAAGCGTCAGAACTGTAAATGTTCTCATTCATAATTAGATAATGGTTAGATCAAAGCAAGCTATACGTAAGTTAAAAAAACAGTACTACACAAACAACAGAGATAGTATTTTGAAAAGAGAAAAGCAAAGGTATTCAACCGACCACGCGTATCGAGATGCGAAAATTGATAGTGACAAACAGCGTTATTATAATAATGTAGTTTATAGACATGCGAAAATTGAGACAGCCAAACAAAAGTTCAAGGAGAGTTATCACAATTACATAAAAGATCGATACTGTAAATTGGAATTTTGTAAGTATCGTCGGTATCATGGGTTTTATTGATAGCTGAATTACAAACTAAAAGAAATTGATTATAGCAAAGAACGACCTCTACCCCATTTTAACTGAAAAGATCTATTCACAAGATATTTCCGGGTTGCAGCGGTAGCTGGCAACATAGTAAGAGACGATCACGTCCAATGTTAAGAAATATAAACACCCATAACTCCTAAAAAAATTCAGATCAAAACAAATAGTACACCATTAGAACCGCCATGCCTGAAACCCCTGTAGAGGAAGCTTTCTGTCATTTGGCCTGATCCGGGTTGCAGCGGTAGCTAGCAACCTAGTAAGAGACGATCACGTCAAATGTTAAGAAATATAAAAACCCATAGTTCCTAAAAAAAGAGTCAGATCAAAACAAAAAGTACACCATTAGAACCTCCTTGTCCGAAACCCCTGTATCGGAAACTTTCTGTCCCTTGTCTTGAACAGCAAGGGAAATATTTTGGCTTTAAAATCAAGAAAAGCGGCAGCTATTACAACATTCTGCCTAAACGGGACATTTTTTTCTTTTATAATAAAGAACGAATATTTTACCGATTATCTACTAATAACCATATATGACGTAATAAGCGAAATGACGTAATATCTAAAACCTATTGTGTACTAATAACCATATATGACTTAATGAGCGACGTGACGTAAAAATTTAAAAAATTAATTTTTATTTTATTTTCGTTTTTAGTTCAGAATCACTAAAGTTATAAACTGCAAAAATATTTATGGTGTCTGAACAATAGTTTTAATCTTTTAATTTAGACTAGAAAAATATCTGAAAATTTAAAAATTAGTTTAATTTTTTGTTAGGTTCTTGATACTTGATACGTGACATAAAAACATTCAACTAATGGTTACATAATGGTTTCAATCAAGCAAGCTACACGCAAGTTAAAAAACAGTACTACCAAAAAAACAGAGATAGTATCTTGAAAAGAAAAAAGCAAAGGTATTGAACCGACCAGGCGTATCGAGAAGTAATAATTGATAGTGACAAACAGCGTTATTATAATGATGTAGTTTATAGACATACGAAAATTGAGACAGCCAAACAAAAGAGCAAGTAACGGTATGATAACGATATAGATTACCGAAACAAACATAAGAAAAAAGTTGCTACCAGAATAATGGGTAGATACTGGGGTGACAAAAGCTATAATGAAAAAATTAAATTCTCTGCGAGGTTGTACCGAAGAACGCATAAGGACGAAGGGAAAAATTACAAAAATTACAAAAAAATTACAGAAATACAAGAAGATTGCAAAAATGCAGGCTGATCTTTGTAAATTGAGAAACATTTTACGCATGTTTTATCAGGATCACGAAAAGTATTCAAAATTACAGATTAAAATTCTCTTTGAAAGAGCGGATGCTGTTGAAAAGTCGGCTAGAAATGCTTTGGCAAAGCTTCATAGTAATATCCAAAAGAAATGTTGTCAGTTTAATGAAAAGCTTCCATGGTATTGACTGGCAACTGCGGAACAGTTTATAGATACAATGGAAAATGTTCGACAACACAGTGAATATACAGAGGCGTACTTCTTAGAAAATTCGTATATTAATTTTGGAAGGAGCAATTGCAGTTTATGTAGCAGCAATAAAAATATATATACAAGGATACCTATCAGCAGCGAAGGAAAAGCAATGTTTTTCAATTATGGCGAAAACGAGCCTGTTAGGGTTATTAGTATTTGTGTTTGTAAGACTAATGATTTAGAACAAATTCCTGGAACACCGACTCAAGAAAAAAGTATTTCTAACTGTGTTTTAAACAGTTCTTTTAGTTCTACTGAATATTTAGCAAAAAATTCTCTGCGTAGCAGAACAAACTGTCCTGAAAAGTACGAGACAACTATTGAAAAATGCTCTGAATCTAGATCTGACAAGGAAATTATGATGGCTGAAGTCACCTATAACAATCTGAGTAAACATTCAAAACCAAAAATTGGGCAGCAGGTTACTTGGCAATGTCACCCTAATATCTGCAAGCTCTATCCGACGGATATTGAACACCGACTCAAGAAAAAAGTATTTTTAACTGTGTTTTAAACAGTTCTTTTAGTTCTACTGAATATTTGGCAAAAAATTCTCTGTGTAGTAGAACAAACTGTCCTGAAAAGTACGAGACAACTATTGAAAAATGCTCTGAATCTAGATCTGACAAGGAAATTATGATGGCTGAAGTTACCTATAACAATCTGAGTAAACATTCAAACCCAAAAATTGGGCAGCAGGTTACTTGGCAATGTCACCCTAATATCTGCAAGCTCTATCCGACGGATATTGAATTATGTCAAATTCTTTTTGATATCCTTGAAAATAATATAGCATTAAAATTTTCAACCGACAAAGTGGTTAATTTCCACCTTGGTATCCGGGTTGCAGCGGTTGCTAGCAACCTAGTAAGAGACGATCACGTCCAATGTTAAGAAATATAAAAACCCCTAACTCCTAGAAAAATAGTCAGATCAAAACAAAAAGTACACCATTAGAACCGCCTTGTCCGAAACCCCTATAAAGGAAACTTACAACCTTTGGCTTGAATAACAAAGAAAATATATTGGCTTGAAAATCAAGAAAATTGACTTTAACCACGTTATTCTGCACAAACGGGATATTTTTTTCTTTCTTTTGTTTCCAGAGATAGCTTGGCACTGGAACATCGTAGAGAGCTGTTCAATGGCTCATTTTAAAGGAAATCTCTAGATCTAGCGCCTTTTGCACTTGATTTTTTTTATTAATTATTTTTCACGAAAAACTTAATTTTGTATATACAATATTGATCAATGACGTCATATTCGTTGGATGTAGTACATAAAGGCTCGATCATCGAATTTAAGCTGAAACTAAGTAAAGGACAATTATGCCTCCATATGTTCACAGTGATGTATAAGATTTCCCATTACATCTGTAATCTGTTCCACAGTTGCCGGTCCATAATTTGGAAGCTGTTCACTAAACATGTAACATTTCTTTTGGATATTACTATGAAGTTTTGCGGCAGCATCTCTTGCTAACTTTTCAACAGATTCTATTCTTTCAGAGATAATTTTAATCTTTAATTTTGAATATTTTTCATAATCCCGGTAAAACATTCGTAAAATTTTTCTCAGTTTACAAAGATCAGCCTGTGCGTTCTTTGCAGCTTGTGTAAACTGCAAAAATATCCATGGTATCCGAGCAATAGTCTGAATATTTCAATACAAGCTGGAAAAATACCTTAAAATGTTAAAATTAGTTTTATTTTTGGTTAGGTTCTAACTACCCGATGTGGGATTGAATATGTATTTTCAGACCAAAAAATTACATTTTTTAATATATATTTTATTTTTCAGTTTAGAATCGCTAAAGTTATTATGTAAACTGCAAAAATATTTATGATATCTGAGCAATAATTTTAATCTTTTCATTCAAACTAACAAAATACCTGAAAATTTAAAAATTAGTTTTATTTTTTGTTAGGTTATGGATACCTGATACGAGTTATAAGAAGTGTTAATTAGATGAAAATATTATTTCTTGTTTTGTAATAAGATGCCTTCTAAGCGAGTTATTATATGTAATTTAAAAAAACAGTACTATACAAAAAACAGAGACAACATCTTGGAAAGAAAAAAGCAAAGGTATTCAACTGACAAGGCGTATCGAAAAGTAATAATTGAGAGAGCAAAACAAAACAGCAAGATGTGTTATCACAATGATGAAGATTATAGACATGCGAAAATTGAGACTGCCAAACAAAAGAGTAAGGAACGGTATGATAATGATGAAGATTACCGAAACAAACATAAGAAAAAAGTTGCTACCAGAATAATGGTTAGATACTGGGGTGACAAAAGCTATAATGAAAAAATTAAATTCTCTGCGAGGTTGTACCGAAGAACGCATAAGGACAAAGGGAAAAATTACATTCAGAAATACAAGAAGATGGCAAAAATGCAGGCTGATCATTGTAAATTGAGAAACATTTTACGCATGTTTTATCGGGATCACGAAAAGTATTCAAAATTACAGATTAAAATTCTCTTTGAAAGAGCGGATGCTGTTGAAAAGTCGGCTAGAAATTCTTTGGCAAAGCTTCATAGTAATATCCAAAAGAAATGTTGTCAGTTTAACGAAAAGCTTCCAAGGTATGGATTGGCAACTGCGGAACAGTTTATAGATGCAATGGAAAATGTTCGACAATACAGTGAATATACGTAGGCGTACTTCTTAGAAAATTCGTATATTAATTTTGGAAGGAGTAATTGCAGTTTATGTAGCAGCAGTAAAAATATATATACAAGCATACCTATCAACAGCGAAGGAAAAGCAATGTTTTTCAATTATGGCGAAAACGAGCCGGTTATTAGTAAAAATGTTTGTAAGACTAATGATTTAGAACAAATTCCTGGAACACCGACTCAAGAAAAAAGCATTTCTAACTGTGTTTTAAACAGTTCGTTTAGTTCTACTGAATATTTGGCAAAAAATTCTTTGTTTAGTAGAACAAACTGTCCTGAAAAGTACGAGACAACTATTGAAAAATGCTCTAAAACTAGATCTGACAAGGAAATTATGATGGCTGAAGTCACCTATAACAATCTGAGTAAACATTCAAAACCAAAAATTGGGCAGCAGGTTACTTGGCAATGTCACCCTGATATCTGCAAGCTCTATCCGACGGATATTGAATTATGTCAAATTCTTTTTGATATCCTTGAAAATAATATAGCATTAAAATTTTCAACTGACAAAGTGGTTAATTTCTACCTTGGTGGCTTGGATTATTGTGAAATCAATTACAGGGACACAAGAAAGCATGGGCATTCGGTATACTGTAGCCCAAATGAGGGATGTCAGAGCTATTTGCGTTCTCTAAGGGCACTAGCTCCACTTTTTCCTGTCTTGAACTGTTTCATTAATAGCGTTTATAAGGCAGTATCAAAATCGAAGATTATACAACATATTAATCTACTAATAGTCGAGGGCTCGTACAAGGAACTAAGTCATTACATAGAAGAAGTGTCAAGTAGACTCTGTCGTAATAATAGTCAAGACTTCATTTACGGTGATAGCAATATTAGAGTTTCTGTGGATGAAAATACAATCATCAAATTATTTGGTGAGAACCTTGATAAGGTAGCTAACATCAGGGATGTATATCCCACAATGCATTGTGACAGTTGTGAGCAGATAAAGACAAAATACCAATTGAAGAGTCTAAGATCCCTTTCAAATAAGAAAGGTTTTGATGTAATGATGGCCACGATTTTAGAACACCTACAACAGGACATACCCAAAGATGACAGAGAACAACTAATTCAATGTACAGGTTGGAAAGAGGATGTCATAGATTCATTCTTTGTACATAAAGGCTCGATCATCGAATTTAAGCTGAAACTAAGTAAAGGACAATTATGCCTCCATATATTCACAGTGATGTATAAGATTTCCCATTACATCTGTAAACTGTTCCACAGTTTCCGGTCCATACCTTAGAAGCTTTTCACTAAACATGCAACATTTCTTTTGGATATTACTATGAAATTTTGCGAAAGCATCTCTAGCTGACTTTTCAACAAAATCTATTCTTTCAGAGATAATTTTAATCTTTAATTTTGAATATTTTTCGTAATCCCGGTAAAACATTCGTAAAATTTTTCTCAATTTACAAAGATCAGCCTGTGCGTAGTTTCTACGCACAGGTAGAAACTATGTAGTTTCAGACCAAAAAATTTCATTTTTTAATATATTGTATTAACTGCAAAAATATTTATGATATCTGAGCAATAATTTTAATCTTTTCATTCAAACTAACAAAATACCTGAAAATTAAAAAATTAGTTTTACTTTTTGTTAGGTTATGGAAACTCGATACGAGCCATAAGAAGTGTTAGTTAGATGAAAATATTATTTCTTGTTTTGTAATAAGATGCCTTCTAAGCGAGTTATACGTAATTTAAAAAAACAGTACTATACAAAAAACAGAGATAGCATCTTAGAAAAAAAGCAAAGGTATTCAACTGACAAGGCGTATCGAGAAGCGAAAATTGATAGTGATCCGGGTTGTTATAATAAAGAACGACCTCTTTCCTATACTAAATTTTATAGGCCACTTAACTATAGTATAGGCTAGTACAGGTATTATATTTAAGGTCGATATATTAAAATTTTCCACTAAAAGACGGTCATTGGAATAAAAACCCAATACATACATTTGATTTAGTTTGATACTTGATTGTTTGAGGCTAGTCTCTTACTATTTCAAAGAAGAAAAAGCCGTAGGCTTTTTCCTGTTTGTAATCAATTAGAGAGAGTTCTACCTTTAAAATGAGTTACGTAGTCCGGGTTGCAGCGGTAGCTAGCAACCTAGTAAGAGACGATCACCTCCAATGTAAAGAAATATAAAACCCCCCAGCTCCTAAAAAAAGAGTAAGATTAAAACAAAAAGTACACCATTAGAACCGCCTTGTCTAAAAACTCTATGAAGGAAAGTTACCGCCCTTTGGATATAAAAAAAAAGAAAATGTATTGGCTTGAAAATCAATCAAATTGACTTTTACCACGCTATTCTCCACAAACGGGATATTTTTTTCTTTCCGCTTGATTTTCCTTCTCAGCTAGCTGGGCACTGGAAAATCATAGAGAGCTGTATAATAGCTCATTTTAAAGGAAATTGCAACATCTAGTGCCTTTTGTAATTAAAAATAAAATACTTTTTAAAGTAGAATCAATTTTGTCAAAAGAATTGCATTTTTTCATGCTGCAGTCTTTTCAAAGATATTTCAATTTTGAAGCAATCAAACAGTTCATGGTAATGATCTCTATAGTAATAATAGCTACTTGTCTCAATAGTAACCGAAACTCCTGGAACCAAAATTTTCTTTTTTGGCTTAATCGCGAAAATTATTATGTAAACTGCAAAAATATCTATGATGCCTAATCAGTAATAGTAATTTCTTAATTTAAACAACAAAAATACATGAAAATTTTATAATTAGTTTTACTTTTTGTCTCCTGGAAGAAAAATTTTTTTCATCTCAGTTCAAAGTTATTATTGTATCCTGGAACCAAACTTTTTTTTCCGGGTTGCAGCGGTAGCTAGCAACCTAGTAAGAGACGATCACGTCCAATGTTAAGAAATATAAAAACCCATAGTTCCTAAAAAAGGAGTCAGATCAAATTCAAAAGTACACCATTAAAACCGCCTTGTCCGAAACCCCTGTATAGTAAACTTTCTGTCCCTTGGCTTGAACAGCAAGGGAAATATATTGGCTTGAAAATCAAGAAAAGTGGCAGCTACTACAACATTCTGCCTAAACGGGATTTTTTTTTGTTTTTTGTATCCAGAGATAGCTTGGCACTGGAACATCGTAGAGAGTTGTTCAATGGCTTATTTTATAGGAAATTAATTGAGTTAAAAATCTATAGTAACTAAAATAAATTATTTCTAAAAGAGAATAAATTTTTCCACCAAAAACTGCATTTTTGATGTCTTTTCACACTGCAGTATTTCAAACATTATACCAGCGGTAAGATTTGAACCCACGCCTCCGAAGAGACTGGTGGCTAACACCAGTGCCTTGGACCACTCGGCCAGGCCGCCTCTCATAAATAATATATATGTGAATCTGGGTACAGCAGTAACTAGCAACCTAGCAAAAGACGATCAGTCCAATACTACGAAACATAAAAACCCAAAACTCCTAAAAATAGAGTCAGATCAAAACAAAAGTACACCATTAGAACTACCTTGTCTGAAACCCTACTAGATAAATTAGAGCTATGACGTGAATAGAAAAACACGACCTTATATTGTGGTTTCTGAAGACGTCATGAAATAATACCATTGCGCCATGACGTCATGAAAAAAAATCATTACGTCGTGACGTCATAATTACTATATAAGAAGCGTCAGAACTGTAAATGTTCTAATTCATAATTAGATAATGGTTAGATCAAAGCATTTTCCGGGTTGCAGCGGTAGCTAGCAACCTAGTAAGAGACGATCACGTCCAATGTTAAGAAATAAAAAAACTCATAGCTCCTAAAACAGTAGTCAGATCAAAACAAAAAGTACACCATTAGAACCGCCTTGTCTGAAACCCATGTATAGGAAACTTTCTGTCATTTGGCTTGATCAGCAAGGGAAATATATTGGCTTGAAAATCAAGAAAATCGTTTTTAACCACGTTATTCTCCACAAACGGGATATTTTTCAAACTAGAGTTTGTTTCCAGAGTCGGCACTGGAACATAGAGAGTTGTTCAATAGCTCATTTTAAAGGAAATTAATTGGGTTAAAAACCTTTAGTAACTAAAATAAATTATTTCTAAAAGAGAATAAATTTTTCCACCAAAAACTGAATTTTTGATGTCTTTTCATGCTGCAGTCTTTTCAAAGATATTTGATTTTTGTACATCCGGGTTGCAGCGGTAGCTAGCAACCTAGTAAGAGACGATCACGTCCAATGTTAAGAAATGTAAAAACCCATAGTTCCTAAAAAAGGAGTCAGATCAAAACAAAATGTACACCTTTAGAACCGCCTTGTCCGAAACCCCTGTATAGGAAACTTTCTGTCATTTGGCTTGAACAGCAAGGGAAATATATTGGCTTGAAAATCAAGAAAAGTGGCAGCTACTACAACATTCTGCCTAAACGGGATATTTTTTTTTACATAAAGGACCGATAGTTCATCATAAATGGTGTTTGTCAATACACCATTTCGTTTTATTTATTTCGTTTTATATTATATAGAAAACGATATTCCAGTGCCAAGCTATCTCTGGAAAACAAGAAAAAAGAAAAAAATATCCCGGTTAGTACGAGACAACTATTGAAAAATGCTCTAGAACTAGATCTGACAAGGAAATTATGATGGCTGAAGTCACCTATAACAATCTGAGTAAACATTCAAAACCAAAAATTGGGCAGCAGGTTACTTGGCAATGTCACCCTGATATCTGCAAGCTGTATCCGACCGATATTGAATTATGTCAAATTCTTTTTGATATCCTTGAAAATAATATAGCATTAAAATTTTCAACTGACAAAGCGGTTAATTTCTACCTTGGCGGCTTGGATTAGTGTGAAATCAATTACAGGGACACAAGAAAGCATGGGCATTCGTTATACTGTAACCCAAATGAGGGATGTCAGAGCTATTTGCGTTCTCTAAGGGCGCTAGCTCCACATTTTCCTGTCTTGAACTGTTTCATTAATAGCGTATATAAGGCAGTATCAAAATGTAAGATTATACAACATATTAATCTACTAAAAGCCGAGGGTTCGTACAAGGAACTAAGTCATTACATAGAAGAAGTGTCAAGTAGACTCTGTCGTAATAATAGTCAAGACTTCATTTACGGTGATAGCAATATTAGAGTTTCTGTGGATGAAAATACAATAATAAAACTATTTGGTGAGAGCCTTGATAAGGTAGCTAACATCAGGGATGTATACCCCACAATGCATTGTGACAGTTGTGAGCAGATAAAGACAAAATACCAATTGAAGAGTCTAAGATCCCTTTCAAATAGGAAAGGTTTTGATGTAATGATGGCCACCATTTTAGAACACCTACAACAGGACATACCCAAAGATGACAGAGAACAACTAATTCACTGTACAGGTTGGAAAGAGGACGTCATAGATTCATTCTTTGTCTGGGATTACTGTGCTGGGAAAATGTTGAAAAGTCAGGAGAATGTCCGATCAGTATTAAATAACCTTCATATAGACTGTACACCGGAATGTATAAAGTGTTTAAATAATTTTGAAATGGCAATGATTCGATTTGTAATGCCTTGTCTTACGATCGTCAGATTAGGGCAAGTAACTGCATTGAAGAGACCTAGAACAGAACTTGTTGACGCTCTTAAGGGGAGAATAGTATATCTACCTGTTGATGTGCAAGCAAATGCAGATATTCAGCCTGAAAAACTTCTTAACATTGATAGTTTTGTAGTCATTGTCAATGGTCAGCCTACTTACAACAAGAATGTTTGGACTGCACTAATAGATCTGAGAAAAGTCCATGAAGCACTGTTGTGGTTAAGAGAGAACAACAGTCTCTATAAAACAATACATGCATACACCCTAGAAGATTTAAATAAAATACTTGAAGCCCGTCTTGCTGAAAAAGCAGTTGGTGTTGATAATTTACCTGAAATACCGGAAGCTGCAATCCTTCAGAAACTGACAGAAAGCGCAAAATCTACATTGGTTGAACATTTTTCTGTCCAGCCTCTCAATTCAGCGGTTCCAAAAGACTTCATTGAAGATTTTAAGCAGATGAAAGATCTTGGTACTGACCAATTTCAAATAAAGAAACTAAAAGGTGAGAGCGAAGACTTATTTCAGGAAGAAATATGATCTAAAAGTGTTTCCAAATCTTTTCCCGAAAGGCAAATATGGCTTGCGTGACAAGGCAAGACCATTTCGGATTAGGAATGCAGAATATTACAATAAGGAATGAATTGTAACCCATAGTAATTGAATTATTAAATCAAACAGTTCTTGGTCATAATAAAGAGCTGTCTAATGGCTCATTTTAATGGAAATTGCTGTATATAGAAACCTTTTGTAATTAAGAAAAATGATTATCCGGGTTGCAGCGATAGCTAGCAACCTAGTAAGAGACGATCATGTCCAATGTTAAGAAATATGAAAACCCATAGTTCCTAACAAAGGAGTCAGATCAAAACAAAAAGTACACCATTAGAACCGCCTTGTCCGAAACCCCTGTATAGGAAACTTTCTGTCCCTTGGCTTGAACAGCAAGGGAAATATATTGGCTTGACAATCAAGAAAATTGACTTTAACCACGTTATTCTCCCCAAACGGGATATTTTTTTCTTTTTTTTTCTTTTTCTTTTCCACAGATAGCTTGGCACTGGAACATCGTAGAGGGTTGTTCAATAGCTCATTTTAAAGGAAATTAATTGGGTTAAAAATCTATAGTAACTAAAATAAATTATTTCTAAAAGAGAATAAATTTTTCCACCAAAAACTGCATTTTTGATGTCTTTTCACACTGCAGTCTTTCAAACATAATCGTATACCAGCGGTAAGATTTGAACCCACGCCTCCGAAGAGACTGGTGGCTAACACCAGTGTCTTGGACCACTCGGCCAGGCTGCCTCTCATAAATAAATATATATGTGAATTTGGGTTGCAGCATTACATAAAGGATCGATGTAGTTCATTATAAATTATAAAAGGTTCGAATGTTTGAAGATTATAGAGTTAAAAACTTTCCCATACCCGGAATCGAACCCGGGCCTGCTAACCGAAAGTTAACTATTCTATCCGCTAGACCATATGGGATTTTAGAGAAGTATGATTTAAAAACCATATGCATATTGTTATTTCATCATACCAATTATAATAAGGCCAAAACAAAATCGTCGACTTGCAATCTTACTTTTGAAACATCAGCTAAATCTTCATCAGACTTAAAAAATATTTTGCTAGTATAAATCGATGGATCCAGTTGTATTTGATCTACACTACCCATAAAATCACGCGTCGAATTGCTAAAACCTAACAAAACCAAAACTAAGTTTTAAGTTTTCAGGAATTTTTCTAGTTTGACTTTAAAAATTAAACATTAAAGAACGATCTGCAGTCCATATTAACTGAAGCGTTATAAGAAATCATTACATAGATGATGATGCAACACATACTTATCATTATATAAGATAGTATTACACAAATAGCACAAATTTATGTTAATTATTTTCCTTAAGAAATCATCATAGGTAACAATTTCCTATTCCTGGAATCCAACTGAGGCCAACCGGGTGAGAGTAATCCGGGTTGCAGCGGTAGCTAGCAACCTAGTAAGAAATGATCACGTCCAATGTTAAGAAATATAAAAACCCATAACTCCTAAAAAAAAGAGTCAGATCAAAACAAGAAGTACACCATTAGAACCGCCTTGTCCAAAACCCCTGTATTGAAAACTTTCTGTCCCTTGGCTTGAACAGCAAGGGAAATATATTGGCTTGAAAATCACGAAAAGTGGCAGCTACTACAACATTCTGTCTAAACGGCATATTTTTTTCTTTCTTCTTTCTTTTTCTTTTCCACAGATAGTATCCGGGTTGCAGCGGTAGCTAGCAACCTAGTAAGAGACGATCAAGTCCAATATTAAGAAATATAAAAACCCATAGCTCCTAAAACAGGAGTCCGATCAAAACAAAAAGTACACCGTTAGAACCGCCTTGTCCGAAACCCCTGTATAGGAAACGTTCTGTCATTTGGCTTGAACAGCAAGGGAAATATATTGGCTTGAAAATCAAGAAAATTGACTTTAACCACGTTATTCTACAAAAACGGCATATTTTTTTCTGTCTTTTCCACAGATAGCTTTGCACTGGAAAATCGTAGAGAGTTGTTCAATAGCTCAATTTTAAAGTAAATTAATTAGGTTAAAAATCTTCAGTAACTTAAATAAATTATTTCTAAAATAAAATAAATTTTTCCACCAAAAACTGTATTTTTGATGTCTTTTCATGCTGCAGTCTTTTCAAAGATATTTGATTTCTGTACATAAATCATAATCGTATACCAGCGGTAAGATTTGAACCCACGCCTCCGAAGAGACTGGTGGCTAACACCAGCGCCTTGGATCATTCGGCCAGGCTGCTTCTCATAACTATATATGTGAAACCGGGTTGCAGCAGTAGTCTTAACAGTAAAGAACAAAAACTGGTTATTGCAAAATCGGACTTATTTCAACAACCAAATATCTTTGAAAAGTGCAGTACGAAAAGATATTAAATTGCTTAAACAACAAAAACTGGTAATTGCAAAATCATTTTAGTACGGGATTTAAAAAGATTAAAAAAGAAAATCAAAGGTTTTAAGCTTAGCTATTTTTCTTTCTTCATTTTGGATTTTCATTACTTCACACAGTTTGCCAATACCATTTGCTATTTGGTCTGTTTCAATATATCTAAGATAAAAATTAAACTGCACAGGATTGCGATTTTTCATTGTTGTAAAAGTCCATTGGTTTTATTACCGATGCCTTCACACCAGTAACTGAGTTCGTGGACAAACTCATTTAATATCATTTGACATAGTTACCACAAAGTGGCTTGAACTCGTGTCTTCCGAATTTGAAAGATAACCCATCCCACCTGGATACGATAACCAATAACACACGATGTATTATTGAGCATATGATTAACGAGGAGCAATCTACATATCAAGGTGGCAGCAGTAGCTGCAACCAAGTAATGAGTGAACCACAGACCAGAGTAACAAAATTGAAAAACTACTTTTTGAGAAAAGAATTTATAATAAAGAACGAACCCTCGCTTATACTAACTCAAATCTTTAATATATTCCGCGTTGCAATGGTAGTCACATTAAAAGACAATCGTTGGAATAACAAACAAGTGCATACATTGGACTTAGTTAGCTGCCTGATTTTTTAAGAGTCGTCTCTTACTACTCCAGAGAAGAAAAAGCCGTAGGCTTTTTCCTGTTTGTAATCAGGGTTTACATAATCTGATTTGTCAATCTGGGTTGCAGCGTTAGTTATAATAAAGACCGATCTGTAGTCCATAGTAACTGAAGTCTTATAAGATACAGTAAAGTCAAATCTGGGTTGCAGCGGTATCCGGGTTGCAGCGGTAGCTAGCAACCTAGTAAGAGACGATCCCGTCTAATTTTAAGTAATATAAAAACCCATAGTTCCTAAAAAAAAGGAGTCGGATCAAAACAAAAAGTACACCATTAGAACCGCCTTGTCCGAAACCCCTGTATAGGGAACTTTCTGTCCCTTGGCTTGAACAGCAAGGGAAATATATTGGCTTGAAAATCAAGAAAAGTGGCAGCTACTACAACATTCTGCCTAAACGGGATATTTTTTTCTTTCTTCTTTTCCACAGATAGCTTGGCACTGGAACATCGTAGAGTTGTTCAATGGCTCATTTTAAAGGAAATCTCTAGATCTAGCAACTTTTGCACTTAATTTTTTTTTTCAATTAATTATTTTTTACGAAAAACTTAATTTTTTATATACAATATTGACCAATGACGTCATAGTCGTTGGATGTAGTTAGTATTACATAATCCGGGTTGCAGCGGCAGCTAGCAACCTAGTAAGAGACGATCACGTCCAATGTTAAGAAATATAAAAACCCATAGCTCCTAACAAAGGAGTCAGATCAAAACAAAAAGTACACCATTAGAACCGCCTTGTCCGAAACCCCTATATAGGAAACTTTCTGTCCCTTGGCTTGAACAGCAAGGGAAATATATTGGCTTGAAAATCAAGAAAATTGACTTTAACCACGTTATTCTCCCCAAACGGGATATTTTTTTCTTTTTTCTTTTTTTGTATCCAGAGATAGCTTGGCACTGGAACACCGTAGATAGTTGTTCAATAGCTCATTTTAAAGGAAATTAATTGGGTTAAAAATCTATAGTAACTAAAATAAATTATTTCTAAAAGAGAATAAATTTTTCCACCAAAAACTGCATTTTCGATGTCTTTTCACACTGCAGTCTTTCAAACATAATCGCATACCAGCGGTAAGATTTGAACCCACGCCTCCGAAGAGACTGGTGGCTAACACCAGTGCCTTGGACCACTCGGCCAGGCTGCCTCTCATAAATAAATATATATGTGAATTTGGGTTGCAGCAGTAGCTAGCAACCTAGTAAGAGACGATCAGTCCAATGCTAAGAAATATAACAAAACTCCTAAAAATAGAGTCAGATCAAAACAAAAGTACATCATTAGAATTACCTTGTCTGAATCCCTACTAGATAAATAATGAATGTCATCATAGTTTTATATTAGAGCTATGACGTGGATAGAAAAACACGAAATTATATTGTTGTTTCTGATGACTTCATGAAATAATATCATTGCGCCATGACGTCAATAAAATCATTACGCCGTGACGTCATAATTACTACTTAAGAACGACAAAGATGTAAATTCTCTCATTCTTGATTAGAATAATGGTTAGATCGAAGCAAGCTATACGCAAGTTGAAAAAACAGTACTACACAAACAATAGAGATAGTATCTTGAAAAGAAAAAAGCAAAGGTATTCAACCGACCAGGCGTATCGAGAAGTAATAATTGAGAGAGCAAAACAAAGTTATTCAACCGACCAGGCGTATCGAGAAGTAATAATTGAGAGAGCAAAACAAAACAGCAAGATGTGTTATCACAATGATGAAGATTATAGACATGCAAAAATTGAGACAGCCAAACAAAAGATCAAGGAGAGTTATCACAATGATGAAGATTACCGCATCAAATATAAGAAAAAGCAAAGGTATTCAACCGTCCAGGTGTATCGAGAAGTAAAAATTGAGACAGCCAATCAAAAGATCAAGGAGCGTTACTGGGGTGACAAAATCTATAATGAAAAAATTAAATTCTCTGCGAGGTTGTACCGAAGAACGCATAAGGACAAAGGGAAAAATTACATTCAGAAATACAAGAAGATTGCAAAAATGCAGGCTGATCTTTGTAAATTGAGAAACATTTTACGCATGTTTTATCGGGATCAGGAAAAGTATTCAAAATTACAGATTAAAATTCTCTTTGAAAGAGCGGATGCTGTTGAAAAGTCGGCTAGAAATTCTTTGGCAAAGCTTCATAGTAATATCCAAAAGAGATGTTGTCAGTTTAACGAAAAGCTTCCAAGGTATGGATTGGCAACTGCGGAACAGTTTATAGATGCAATGGAAAATGTTCGACAACACAGTGAATATACGGAGGCGTACTTCTTAGAAAATTCGTATATTAATTTTGGAAGGAGCAATTGCAGTTTATGTAGCAGCAATAAAAATATATATACAAGCATACCTATCAACAGCGAAGGAAAAGCAATGTTTTTAAATTATGGCGAAAACGAACCTGTTAGGGTTATTAGTAAATGTTTTTTTAAGACTAATGATTTAGAACAAATTCCTGGAACACAGACTCAAGAAAAAAGCATTTCTATCTGTGTTTTAAACAGTCCTTTTAGTTCTACTGAATATTTAGCAAAAAATTCTCTGTGTAGTAGAACAAATTGTCCTGAAAAGTACAAGACAACTATTGAAAAATGCTCTGAAACTAGATCTGACAAGGAAATCATGATGGCTGGAGTCACCTATAACAATGTGAGTAGACATTCAAAAAAAAATTGGGCAGCCGGTTACTTGGCAATATCATCCTGATATCTGCAAGCTCTATCTGACGGATATTGAATTATGTCAAATTCTTTTTGATATCCTTGAAAATAATATAGCATTAAAATTTTCAACTGACAGAGTGGTTAATTTCTACCTTGGCGGCTTGGATTATTGTGAAATCAATTACAGGGACACAAGAAAGCATGGGCATTCGTTATACTGTAGCCCAAATGAGGGATGTCAGAGCTATTTGCGTTCTCTAAGGGCACTAGCTCCACATTTTCCTGTCTTGAACTGTTTCATTAATAGCGTATAATAGGCAGTATCAAAATGTAAGATTATACAACATATTAATCTACTAAAAGTCGAGGGCTCGTACAAGGAACTAAGTCATTACATAGAAGAAGTGTCAAGTACACTCTGTCGTAATAATAGTCAAGACTTCATTTACGGTGATAGCAATATTAGAGTTTCTGTGGATGAAAATAAAATAATAAAATTATTTGGTGAGAGCCTTGATAAGGTAGCTAACATCAGGGATGTATACCCCACAATGCATTGTGACAGTTGTGAGCAGATAAAGACAAAATACCAATTGAAGAGTCTAAGATCCCTTTCAAATAAGAAAGGTTTTGATGTAATGATGGCCACGATTTTAGAACACCTACAACAGGACATGCCCAAAGATGACAGAGAACAACTAATTCAATGTACAGGTTGGAAAGAGGATGTCATAGATTCATTCTTTGTCTGTGATTACTGTGCTGGGAAAATGTTGAAAAGTCAGGAGAATGTCCGATCAGTATTAAATAACCTTCATATAGACTGTACACCGGAATGTATAAAGTGTTTAAATAATTTTGAAATGGCAATGATTCGATTTGTAATGCCTTGTCTTACGATCGTCAGATTAGGGCAAGTAACTGCATTGAAGAGACCTAGAACAGAACTTGTTGACGCTCTTAAGGGGAGAATAGTATATCTACCTGTTGATGTGCAAGCAAATGCAGATATTTCAGCCTGAAAAACTTCTTAACATTGTTAGTTTTGTAGTCATTGTCAATGGTCAGCCTACTTACAACAAGAATGTTTGGACTGCACTAATAGATCTGAGAAAAGTCCATGAAGCACTGTTGTGGTTAAGAGAGAACAACAGTCTCTATAAAATAATACGTGCATACACCCTAGAAGATTTAAATAAAATACTTGAAGCACGTCTTGCTGAAAAAGCGGTTGGTGTTGATAATTTACCTGAAATACCGGAAGCTGCAATCCTTCAGAAACTGACAGAAAGCGCAAAATCTACATTGATTGAACATTTTTCTTTCCAGCCTCTCAATTCAGCGGTTCCAAAAGACTTCATTGAAGATTTTAAGCAGATGAAAGATCTTGGTACTGACCAATTTCAAATCAAGAAACTAAAAGGTGAGAGCGAAGACTTATTTCAGGAAGAACTTGATCTAAAAGTGTTTCCAAATCTTTTCCCGAAAGGCAAATATGGCTTGCGTGACAAGGCAAGACCATTTCGGATTAGGAATGCAGAATATTTTAAATCAAGGCTTCTTAGCAGACATACTATGTTTCGTCTTGACAAACAGTTTCTTTTTCACAGCTTCCAATTGCAAGAATTCTCTTACATGTGTAATAGCGTCGGTCATATGTTGCGGAATGGGAAACCAAATCAAAATGCTCGTCAATTTATAGACAGGCTTCATTCCCGTGATGGAGGGATGGAAGCGACTTTGTTTTCTGTTCAATCAAAAATCAGAGGATCTCAGCAGTATTTTCAATCTCTTTCCTATAAAGTAAAGTCAATGATTGAGCAATTGGGTCCACCGACTTTGTTTCTGACAGTTTCATGTGCTGAGTGGTACTCTCCTGAATTTATTGACTATTTACGGACTGTCCATAAGAACTTACCTGGTGTGGCAAAAATGACCCCAGCAGAGTTGACGTGTCTAGATCCAATTGCAGTTTCCATGCACTTTGACAAAAAATGGACACCTATATTTAATGATATAATTTGTTCAAAGACAAATCCTTTGTTTGGTAAAATTAAGGATCATTTCTGGCGTATCGAGTATCAGAAACGAGGTGCGCCTCATGTACACTGTGTGTTGTGGATTGAAGATGCTCCTATAATTGGGAAATCAACAGCGTCTGAAGTGATTCAGTATATCAATAGTATTATAACTTGTGAAATACCAAATAGATTGACTAGTCCAACTCTTCACAAACTGGTCAAAGACCATCAAGTGCACCGCTGTAATAAATACTGTCAGATTATAATAAAGATCGAACTCTTCACTATAGTTAAGATAGAAATACGGGTTGCAGTGGGTTGCAGTGGTAGAAACGCCAAATTAAAAGATGATCATTAGAAGCACAAACCATTACTTATACTGGATTTAGTTTTACATACATTAAAGAACGAACTTTAGTCATTATCCGGGTTGCAGCGGTAGCTAGCAACCTAGTAAGAGACGATCACGTCCAATGTTAAGAAATATAAAAACCCATAGTTCCTAACAAAGGAGTCAGATCAAATTCAAAAGTACACCATCAGAACGGCCTTGTCAGAAACCCCTGTATAGGAAACTTTCTGTCCCTTGTCTTGAACAGCAAGGTAAATATATTGGCTTGAAAATCAAGAAAAGTGGCAGCTATTACAACATTCTGCCTAAACAAGATATTTTTTTTTCTTTTTTTCTCTTTTCTTTCTTTTCCACAGATAGCTTGGCACTGGAACATCGTAGAGAGTTGTTCAATGGCTCATTTTAAAGGAAAATAATTGGGTTAAAAATCTATAGTAACTAAAATAAATTATTTCTAAAAGAGAATAAATTTTTCCACCAAAAACTGCGTTTTCGATGTCACACTGCAGTATTTCAAACATTATACCAGCGGTAAGATTTGAACCCACGCCTCCGAAGAGACTGGTGGCTAACACCAGTGCCTTGGATCACTCGGCCAGGCTGCCTCTCATAAATAATATATATGTGAATCTGGGTTGCAGCAGTTGCTAGCAACCTAGCAAGAGACGATCAGTCCAGTGCTAAGAAATATAAAAACCCAAAACTCCTAAAAATAGAGTCAGATCAAAACAAAAGTACATCATTAGAATTACCTTGTCTGAAACCCTACTAGATAAATAATGAACGTCGTCATAGTTTTATATTAGTCCGGGTTGCAGTGGTAGCTAGCAACCTACTAAGAGACGATCACGTCCAATGTTAAGAAATATAAAAGCCCATAGTTCTTAAAAAAAGAGTCAGATCAAAACAAAAAGTACACCATTAGAACCGCCTTGTCCAAAACCCCTGTATAGGAAACTTTCTGTTCCTTGGCTTGAACAGCACGGGAAATATATTGGCTTGAAAATCAAGAAAATTGACTTTAACCACGTTATTCTCCCCAAACGGGATATTTTTTTCTCTTTTCTTTTTTCTTTTCCACAGATAGCTTGGCACTGGAACATCGTAGAGGGTTGTTCAATAGCTCATTTTAAAGGAAATTAATTGGGTTAAAAATCTATAGTAACTAAAATAAATTATTTCTAAAAGAGAAGAAATTTTTTCACCAAAAACTGCATTTTTGATGTCTTTTCACATCATAATAAAGAATGACCTCTTGCCTATACTAAATTTTATACGCCACTTAATTATAGTATAGGTTAGTAATTCCACAGATAGCTTGGCACTGGAACATCGTAGAGAGTTGTTTAATGGCTCATTTTAAAGCAAATTAATGGGGTTAAAAACTTTTTGCAGTTATAAAACAAATTATTTTTAAATAGAATCATTTTTCTTACGAAATTACATTAAAAGAAGATCATTACAATAACAAACCATTGCATACATTGGACTTAGTTAGCTACTTGATTGTTTGAGGTTCGTCTCTTACTATTTCACAGACGAAAAAGCCGTAGGCTTTTTCCTGTTTGTAATTCGGGTTGCAGTGGTAGCTAGCAACCTAGTCCAGGTTGCAGCGTTACATTAAAGAACGATCTCTCACCAATAGTAACTGATATACGGTGGCTCCAGGGGTAGCTACAAGTAAATAAAAGGATCAATATGGTTCATCGTAAATGCAGAATATGTAAGTTTCATCAGATATAATTTCATGATCAAGTTATAATAAAGAACGACCTCTTGCCTATACTAAATTTTATACGCCACTTAATTATAGTATAGGTTAGTAATTCCACAGATAGCTTGGCACTGGAACATCGTAGAGAGTTGTTTATAATAAGGAACAACCTCTTGCCTATACTAAATTTTATAGGCCACTTAACTATAGTATAGGTTAGTAAAGTTTTCATAAAGGACTGATATAGTTGATTATGGTAATTACAATAAGGAATGAATTGTAACCCATAGTAATTGAATTATTAAATCAAACAGTTCTTGGTCATAATAAAGAGCTGTCTAATGGCTCATTTTAATGGAAATTGCTGTATATAGAAACCTTTTGTAATTAACAAAAATGATTATTATCATAAAATAAATTGTTACGATATTGTAAACAACTAACTCTAGGCCATAGTAAGCAATTTAATTTTGACAATAAAGAATTACGGCAGAAACCTAAATGGTAGTATAAGTAAGCTACATTTTGTTACAGTAAAGAACTATCTCTCGCCCATAGTAACTGATATATGGTGGTTCCAGGGGTAGCAGCAATCCGGGTTGCAGCGGTAGCTAGCAATCTAGTAATAAACAATCACGTCCAATGTTAAGAAATATAAAAACCCACAGCTCCTAAAAAAGAAATTAGATCAAAACAAAAAGTACACCTTTAGAACCGCCTTGACCGAAACCCCTGTATAGGAAACTTTCTGTTCCTTGGCTTAAACAGCAAGGGAAATATATTGGCTTGAAAATCAAGAAAAGTTGCAGCTACTGCAACATTCTGCCTAAACGGCATATTTTTTTCTTTCTTTTTTCTTTTCCACAGATAGTTTGGCACTGGAACATCGTAGAGAGTTGTTCAATGGCTCATTTTAAAGGAAATTAATTGGGTTAAAAATCTTTTGTAACTAAAACATATTATTTCCAAAAGAGAATAAATTTTAAAACTAAAAATTGCATTTTTTATGTCTTTTCATACTGCAGTCTTTTCAAAGATATTTCATTATTGTACATAAATCATAATCGTATACCAGCGGTAAGATTTGAACCCACG
The DNA here is from genome assembly GCF_049724085.1 of Artemia sp. Qi Xiang Cuo. Classification (NCBI taxonomy): domain Eukaryota; kingdom Metazoa; phylum Arthropoda; class Branchiopoda; order Anostraca; family Artemiidae; genus Artemia; species Artemia sp. Qi Xiang Cuo. The sequence continues at coordinate 22,594,425 of NC_142796.1, read as the reverse complement.
CCTCCGAACAGACTGGTAGCTAACACCAGAGCTCATTTTAAAGGAAATTATTTGGATTTTACAATAAGGAACGAACTGAACCCATAGTAACTTAAGTATTAAATCAGACAGTTCGTGGTCATAATAAAGAACTGTGTAATGGCTCATTTTAAAGGAAACTGCTGTATATAGAAACCTTTTTTAATTAACAAAATTAATTATTCTTATAAAGATAGGAAATATATAGGTGAAGATGAAGATGAAGCTTATGTTAGAGAATTATATAAAGGATTGTTCTAGTTAATTACCCTGGTAAAAAAAAAGGCAAAGATGTTTCTTCTGGCAAAAAATAAAAGATCTTTCTTCTGGCAAAAAATACCAAATACCACATTTTTGCAGATAGTATACATTAAAAGACGATCATTCGAAGAACATACATTGCATATATAGGACTTAATCAACTGCTCGATTCCTTGACAAAAAATCTTATTTGTCAACAGAAACTAGAATAATTCCTAAATAATTTTATTTAACTGCAAAGTGCAAAATTACTTATGGTGTCTGACCAATAATTTCCATTTTTAAATTCAAACCAGGAAGAAAACCTGAGAATTTTAAAATTAGTTTGGTTTTCCTTTTAAAGGACGATCTCTCGCCCATTGTAAAAAACGGACTTTTCATACAATAGATACATCAAAAGAATCGGATTTTTATGCTGATTTTAAATATGTATGTTTAGTCAAACTTACTCATATCCATCAAAAGTTACTAGGTTTCAAGCTCCTATCTGCAAAAATGTGGAATTTTGTATTTTTTGCCATAAGAAATATCACTGATGTGTGTTTATTTGCTCTTTTTCCCCAGGGGTGATCGTATCCACCCAAACGTCCTAGAATTTTGCGAGAGTTCTTATTTGAACAGAAATCCGGGTTGCAGCGGTAGCTAGCAACACCCGGGTTGCAGCGGTAGCTAGCAACCTAGTAAGAGACGATCACGTCCAATGTTAAGAAATATAAAAACCCAAAGTTCCTAACAAAGGAGTCAGATCAAAACAAAAAGTACACCATTAGAACCGCCTTGTCCGAAACCCCTGTATAGGAAACTTTCTGTCCCTGGGCTTGAACAGCAAGGGAAATATATTGGCTTGAAAATCAAGAAAATTGACTTTAACCACGTTATTCTCCCCAAACGGGATATTTTTTTCTCTTTTCTTTTTTTTTCTTTTCCACAGATAGCTTGGCACTTGAACATCGTAGAGGGTTGTTAAATAGCTCATTTTAAAGGAAATTAATTGGGTTAAAAATCTATAGTAACTAAAATAGATTATTTCTAAAAGAGAATAAATTTTTCCACCAAAAACTGTATTTTTGATGTCTTTTCACACTGTTTTACAATAAGGAACGAACTGAAACCCACAGTAACTGAAGTATTAAATCAAACAGTGCTAGGTAATAATAAAGAGCTGCGTAATGGCTCATTTTAAAGAAAATTTTACAGTAAAGAACGATCTCTCTCCCATACTAACTGATATATGGTGGTTCCAGGTGTAGTTACATAAAGGATGAATATAGCTCATCATAAATGTTGTTTGTCAATTATCCGGGTTGCAGCGGTAGCTGGCAACATAGTCTGGGTTGCAGCGGTAGCTAGCAACCTAGTAAGAGACGATCACGTCAAATGTTACGAAATATAAAAACTCATAGTTGCTAAAACAGGAGTCAGATCAAAACAAATCCGGGTTGCAGCGGTAGCTAGCAACCTAGTAAGAGACGATCACGTCCAATGTTAAGAAATGTAAAAACGCATTGTTCCTAAAAAAGGAGTCAGATCAAAACAAAAAGTACACCATTAGAACCGCCTTGTCCGAAACCCCTGTATAGGAAACTTTCTGTCATTATAATAAAGAACGAATATTTTACCGATTATCTACTAATAACCATATATGACGTAATAAGTGACATGACGTAATATCTAAAACCTATTGTGTACTAATAATAGTACACAATAGGTTTATGACTTAATGAGCGACGTGACGTGAAAATTGAAAAAATTAATTTTTATTTTATTTTCGTTTTTAGTTCAGAATCGCTAAAGTTATAAACTGCAAAAATATTTATGGTGTCTGAACAATAGTTTTAATCTTTTAATTTAGACTAGAAAAATACCTGAAAATTTAAAAATTAGTTTAATTTTTTGTTAGGTTCTTGATACTTGATACGGGATATAAAAATTCAACTAATGGTTAAATAATGGTTTCAATCAAGCAAGCTACACGCAAGTTAAAAAAAGAGTACTACCAAAAAAACAGAGATAGCATCTTGAAAAGAGAAAAGCAAAGGTATTCAACCGACCAGGCGTATCGAGATGCGAAAATTGATAGTGACAAACATCGTTATTATAATGATGTAGTTTATAGACATGCGAAAATTGAGACAGCCAAACAAAAGAGCAAGGAACGGTATGATAACGATATAGATTACCGAAACAAACATAAGAAAAAAGTTGCTACCAGAATAATGGGTAGATACTGGGGTGACAAAAGCTATAATGAAAAAATTAAATTCTCTGCGAGGTTGTACCGAAGAACGCATAAGGACAAAGGGAAAAATTACATTCAGAAATACAAGAAGATGGCAAAAATGCAGGCTGATCTTTGTAAATTGAGAAACATTTTACGCATGTTTTATCGGGATCACGAAAAGTGTTCAAAATTACAGATTAAAATTCTCTTTGAAAGAGCGGATGCTGTTGAAAAGTCGGCTAGAAATGCTTTGGCAAAGCTTCATAGTAAAGTTCTATGGCAATTAAATTAAGTATAGGGCCTGGAATTGTGTAGAGGTTATCTATTAGCGTCTCCAAATAATAAAAGAATAGGAAGAAGGTACTTTGAGGAAGTGGTAGGATATCTATTGTGTAGGCTATCTATTAGTTTCTCCAAATAATCAGAGAAGAGGAAGAAGGTATTTTGAGGACGTGGTAGGTTATCTATTGTGGAGGTTATCTATTAGTATCTCCAAATAATAAAAGAAGAGGTAGAAGGTACTTTGAGGAAGTGGTAGGTTATCTATTCTGTAGGCTACCTATTTGTGTATTCAAATAATCAGAAAAGAGGAAGAAGGTATTTGAGGAAGTTGTAGGTTATCTATTGTGGAGGTTATCTATTAGCGTCTCCAAATAATCAAAGAAGAGGAAGAAGGTACTTACTTTGAGGAAGTGGTAGTTTATCTATTGGCGTCTCCAAATAATCAAAGAAGAGGAAGGAGGTACATGAAAAAGTGTCAAGTTGCGACTTTCCAGTCTGTCCAGTCTTTTACAGTAAGTGAGAAGTGCTTGTGTCAAGAAATTGACAGTTTGTATAATTAAGCTTGACAAATTAAATGACGTCCAATGTTCGTTTGTATAAATCTAGTTCGATTTTAAAGCTATTCACATCTTTCTGTCGTAATTTCTGTTTGTTCTGGCACTCTTCTAGAACATGAATTTCTGTACTTACAAAACATTTTGATTCTCTACCCTTTTTTCTCTCTCTCTCTCTCTTCTCGCATTCTCTCTCCCTTTTTTTACCTGTTGGCTTATTAAATATTTTTCAGATCTATATGCAAGGATTTACACTGACCTATTAGCTGTTCCCGTTATAAAAGGGAGAAAATCAGAAAAAGAAAAATTTGCCGGTGCCGATTTCACCACCACCGTTGAAGCGTTTGTTCCTGCTAGTGGC
>NC_142796.1:22520828-22590228 GCF_049724085.1 Artemia sp. Qi Xiang Cuo | reverse complement strand
GAACTTTGAAAAATCAAGAAAATGTAACTGTGACAAGGTAAACCACAACAAAACACTACTGAAATATTCAAACTCTTGCATTTCAACGAAAGAAATTCAAAATGAACATTACTGAAATAACACTACTGAAATATTCCAACTCTTGCATTTCAACGAATGAAATTCAAAATGAACTTTGAAAAATCAAGAGAATGTAACTGTGACAAGGTAAACCACAACAAACCACTAGTGAAATATACAAACTCTTGCATTTCAATGAAAGAAATTCAAAATGAACTTTTAAAAATCAAGAGAATGTAACTGTTACAAGGTAAACCAATACAAAACACTATTGAAATATTCCAACTCTTGGATTTCAATGAAATAAATTCAAAATGAACTTTGAAAAATCAAGAGAATGTAACTGTGACAAGGTAAACCACGACAAACCATTATTCAAATATTCCAACTCTTACATTTCAATGACATAAATTAAAACTGAACTTTGAAAAATCAAGAGAATTTAACAGTGACAAGGTAAACCACGAAGAAACACTACTGAATTATTCTAACTCTTGCATTTCAACGAATGAAATTCAAAATGAACTGTGAAAAATTAAGAGAATGTAACTGTGACAAGGTAAAGCACGACGAACCATTACTGAAATATTCCAACACTTGCATTTCAATGAAATAAATTAAAAAGGAACTTTGAAAAAAAACAAGAGAATGTAGCTATGGCAATTCAAACCACTACATAACACTACTGAAATAATCCAACTCTTGCATTTAAATGAACAAAATTCAAAATGAACTTTGAAAAATCAAGAGAATGTAACTGTGAAATGGTAAGTCACGACAAACCACTAGTGAAATAATCCAACTCTTGCATTTGAACGAAAGAAATTCAAAATGAACTTTGAAAAATCAAGATAATGTAACTGTGACAAAGTAAACCACGACAAAACACAACTGAAATATTCCAACTCTTGCATTTCAACGAAAGAAATTCAAAATGAACTTTGAAAAATCAAGAGAATGTAACTGTGATTAGGTAAGCCGCAACAAAACACTACTGAAATATTCCAACCCTTGCATTTAAACAAATTAAGTTCAAAATGAAATTTGAAAAATCAAAGAATGTAGCTGTGACAAGGTAAACCATGACAAAAGAGTTCTGAAATATTCCAACTCTTGTCTTTCAACTAAAGAAATTCAATATGAACTTTGAAAAATCAAGAGAATGTAACTATGATAAAGTAAATCACGACAAAACACTACTGAAATATTCAAACCCCTGAATATCAACGAGAGAAATTCAAAATGAACTTTGAAAAGTCGAGAGAATGTAACTGTGACATGGTAAACCACGAAAACTGAAATAATCCAACTATTGCATTTCACTAAAGAAAATAAAAATTAAATTTGAAAAATAAAGAGAATTTAATTGTGACAAGGTAAACCAAGACAAAACACTGGTTAAATATTCCAACTCTTGCATTTCAACGAAAGAAATACAAAATGAACTTTGAAAAATTAAGAGAATGTAACTGTGACATGGTAAACCATGACAAAACACTACTGAAATATTCCAACTACTGAAACAAAATCAAAATGAACTTTTAAAAATCAATAGAATATAACTGTGACAATTTAAACCACGACATCACTCTACTGAAATATTCCAACTCGTGCATTTCAAAGAAAGAAATTAAAAATGAACTTTTAAAAATCAAGAGAATGTAAGTGCGACAAGGTAAACCACTATAAAACACTACTGAAATATTTCAAATCTTGCATTTTAAAGAAAGAAAACCTAAATGAACTTTGAAAAATCAAGAAAATTTAAATGTTACAATTAAAACCCCAACAAAACAATACTGAAATATTCAAACTATTGCATTTCAACGAAAGAAATTCAAAATTAACTTTTAAAAATCAAGAAAATGTAAATGTGACATTGTAGAACACGAAAAACAACTACTGAAATAATACAACTCTTTCTTTTCAATGAAATAAACACTAAATGAACCTTTAAAAATCAAAAGACTTTTCCTGTGAAAATGTAAACCATGATAAAATACTACTGAAATATTTCAACTATTGCATTTCAAAGATTGAAATTCAAAATTAACTTTGAAAAATTAAGAGAATGTAACTGTGACAAAGTAAACCACAGCAAAACACTACTGAAATATTCCAAGTCTTGCATTTCAATGAAATAAATCTAAAATGAAATTTTAAAAATCAAGAGATTGTAACTGTGACAAGGTATACCATGACAAAACACTACTGAAATATTCCATCTCTTGCATTTCAATGAAAGAAATACAATAAGAACTTTTAAAAGTCGAGAGAATTTAACTGTGACAAGGTAAACCACAACGAAACCCTACATAAATATTCCAACTCTTTCGTTTAAATGAAAGAAAACCTAAATGAACATTGGAAAATCAAGACGTAACTTTGAAAAGTTAAACGACAAAACAACACTACTGAAATATTCTAACCCTTGCATTTCAAAGAAAGAACTTCAAAATAAACTTTGAAAAATTAAGAGAATGTAACTGTGACAAGGTAAACCACGACAATAGATTACTGAAATATTCAAACTCTTGCATTTCAATGAAAGAAATTTAAAATGAACTTTGGAAAACTAAGAGAATGTGACTGTGACACGGTAAACCATGACAAAACACTACTTAAATAATCCAACTCTTGCATTTCAACGATAGAAATTCAAATGAACTTTGAAAAATTAAGAGAATGTAACTGTGATTAGGTAAGCCGCAACAAAACACTACTGAAATATTCCAACTCTTGCATTTCAATGAAAGAAATCGAAAATGAACTTTGAAAAATCAAGAGATTGTAACTGTGACAAGATATACAACGACAAAACACTACTGAAATATTCCAACTCTTGCATTTCAAATAAAGAAATCTATTAAGAACTTTGAAAAATCAAGAGAATGTATGTGTGACAAGGTAAACCACAAAACAACCCTATTGAAATATTCAAACTATTACATTTCGATGAAAGAAATTCAAAATGAACTTTGAAAAATCAAGAAAATTTAACTTTGACAAGGTAAACATCAACAAAAAACTAATGAAATATTCCAACTCTTGCATTTCAAGTAAAGAAATCAAAAACGAAATTTGAAAAATCAAGATAATGTAATTGTGACAAGTTAAACCACGAAAAAACACTATTGAAACATTCCAACTCTTGCATTTCAATGAAAGAAATTCAAAATGAACTTTGAAAAATCAAGAGAATGTAACTGTGACAAGGTAAACCTCAACAAAACACTACTGAAATATTCCAACTCTTGCATTTCAATGAAATAAATCGAAAATGAATTTGAAAAATCAAGAGAATGTAACAGTGACAAGGTAAACCACGACAAAACGCTTCTGAAATATTCCAACTCTTACATTTCAACGAAAGAAATCCAAAATGAATTTTGAAAAATCAAGCGAATGTAACTGTGACCAGGTAAATTACAACGAAACACTAATAAAATAATCCAACTCTTGCATTTCAAATAAATAAATTAAAAATGAACTATGAAAAATCAAGAGAATGTAACTGTGATTAGGTAAGCCGCAACAAAACACTACTGAAATATTCCAACCCTTGCATTTCAATGAAATAAATTAAAAATTAACTTTGAAAAAACAAAAGAATGTAACTGTGACAAAGTAAACCACTGCATAACGCTACTGAAATATTCCAACTCTTGCATTTCAACGAATGAAATTCAAAATGAACTTTGAAAAATCAAGAGAATGTAACTGTGACCAGTTAAACCACAACAAAACACTAGTTAAACATTCAAACTAGTTCATTTTCATTAAAGAAATACAAAATGAACTTTGAAAAATCAAGAGAATGTAACTGTGACATGGTAAACCACTACAAACCACTAGTGAAATAATCAAACTCTCGCGTTTCATAGAAAGAAATTCAAAATGAACTTTGAAAAATCGAGAGAATGTCACTGTGACAAGGTAAACCACAACAAAACACTATTGAAATATTCAAACTCTTGCATTTCAATGAAAGAAATTCAAAATGAACTTTGAAAAATCAAGCGAATGTAACAGTGACCGGGTAAACCACAACAAAACGCTACTGAAATATTCCAACTCTTGCATTTCAATGAAAGAAATCCAATACGAACTTTGAAAAATCAAGAGAATGTAACTGTGACAAGGTAAACCACGAAAAAACACTATTGAAATATTCCAACTCTTACATTTCAATGAAAGAAATTCAAAATAAACTTTGAAAAATCAAGAGAATTTAACTGTGACAAGATAAACCTCATCAAAACACTACTGAAATATTCAAACTCTTGCATTTCAATTAAATAAATAAAATACGAACATTTAAAATTTAATATATTGTAACTGTGATAAGGTATACCAAGAAACAAATATATTTAAATAGTCAAAATCTTGCATTTCAATTAAAGAAATTCAAAATGAACTTGTAAAAATCAAGAGAATTTAACTGTGACAAGGTAAACCTCAACAAAACACTACTGAAATATTCCAACTCTTGCATTTCAATTAAAGAAATCGAAAATGAATTTGAAAAATCAAGAGAATGTAACTGTGACAAGGTAAACCACGACAAAACGCTTCTGAAATATTCCAACTCTTACATTTCAACGAAAGAAATCCAAAATGAACTTTGAAAAATCAAGCGAATGTAACAGTGACCAGGTAAACCACAACGAAACTCTACTGAAATATTTCAACTCTTGCATTTCAACTAAAGAAATTCAAAATGAACTTTGAAAAATCAAGAGAATGTAACTGCGATTAGGTAAGCCGCAACAAAACACTACTGAAATATTCCAACCCTTGCATTTCAATGAAATAAATTAAAAATGAACTTTGAAAAAACAAAAGAATGTAACTGTGACAAAGTAAACCACTGCATAACACTACTGAAATATTCCAACTCTTGCATTTCAACAAATGAAATTCAAAATGAACTTTGAAAAATCAAGAGAATGTAACTGTGACAAGGTAAACCACAACAAAACACTACTGAAATATTCAAACTCTTGCATTTCAATGAAAGAAATTCAAAATGAACTTTGAAAAATCAAGAGAATGTAACTGCGAAATTGTAAACCACGACAAAACACTAGTGAGATAATCTAACTCTTGCATTTAAAATATAGAAATTCAAAATGAACTTTGAAAAATCGAGAGAATGTAACTGTGACAAGGTAAACCACAACAAAACACTATTGAAATATTCAAACTCTTGCATTTCAATGAAAGAAATTCAAAATGAACTTTGAAAAATCAAGCGAATGTAACAGTGACCAGGTAAACAACAACAAAACGCTACTGAAATATTCCAACTCGTGCATTTCAAAGAAAGAAATCCAAAAAGAACTTTGAAAAATCAAGAAATTTTAACTGTGACAAAGTAAACCACGACAAAACATTACTGAAATATTCCAACTCTTGCATTTCAACGAAATAAATTAAAAAGGAACTTTGAAAAAACATGAGAATTTAAGTGTGACAATGTAAACCACGACAAAACGCTTCTGAAATATTCCAACTCTTGCATTTAAACTAAAGAAATTCAAAATGAACTTTGAAAAATCAAGAGAATGTAACTGCAACAAGGTAAACCAAGACAAAACGCTACTGAAATATTTCAAATCGTGCATTTTAATGAAAGAAAACCGAAATGAACATTTAAAAATCAAGAGAATGTAACTGTTACGATGAAAACCCCAACAAAACACTACTGAAATATTCAAACTCTTTCATTTCAACGAAAGAAATTCAAAATGGAATTTTAAAAATCATGAAAATTTAACTTCGACATGGTAAACCATGACAAAACACTACTTAAATAATCCAACTCTTGCATTTCAATGTAATAAATCGAAAATGAACTTTGAAAAATCAAAATATCGTAACTGTGACAAGGTTTGCCATGAAAAAATACAACTGAAAAATTCTAACTCTTGCTTTTAACTAAAAGAAATATAATAAGAACTTTGAAAAATCGTGATAATTTAACTGTGACAAGGTAAACCACGACGAATCACTACAGAAATATTCCAACTCTTCCGTTTCAATGAAAGAAATCCTAAATGAACTTTGAAAAATCAAGAAAATGTAACTTTGAAAAGGTAAACGACAACACAACACTACTGAAATATTCTAAACCTTGCATTTCAATGAAAGAACTTCAAAATAAACTTTGAAAAATTAAGAGAATGTAACTGTGACAAGGTAAACCACGACAATAGATTACTGAAATATTCAAACTCTTGCATTTCAATGAAAGAAATTCAAAATGAACTTTGAAAAACTAAGAGAATGTAACTGTGACATGATAAACCATGACGAAACACTACTGAAATAATCCAACTATTGCATTTCAACGATAGAAATTCAAATGAACTTTGAAAAATTAAGAGAATGTAACTGTGATTAGGTAAGCCGCAACAAAACACTACTGAAATATTCCAACTCTTGCATTTCAATGAAAGAAATCGAAAATGAACTTTGAAAAATCAAGAGATCGTAACTGTGACAAGATATACCACGACAAAACACTACTGAAATATTCCAACTCTTGCATTTCAATGAAAGAAATCCAATACGAACTTTGAAAAATCAATAGAATGTAACTGTGACAAGGTAAACCACGAAAAAGCACTACTGAAATATTCCAACCCTTGCATTTCAATGAAAGAAATTCAAAATGAACTTTGAAAAATCAAGAGAATTTAACTGTGACAAGATAAACCTCAACAAAACACTACTGAAATATTCCAACTCTTGCATTTCAATGAAAGAAATCGAAAATGAATTTGAAAAATCAAGAGAATGTAACTGTGACAAGGTGAACCACGACAAAACGCTTCTGAAATATTCGAACACTTACATTTCAACGAAAGAAATCCAAAATGAACTTTGAAAAATCAAGCGAATGTAACAGTGACCAGGTAAACCACAACGAAACGCTACTGAAATATTTCAACTCTTGCATTTCAACGAAAGAAATTCAAAATGAACTTTGAAAAATCAAGAGAATGTAACTGTGATTAGGTAAGCCGCAACAAAACACTACTGAAATATTCCAACCCTTGCATTTCAATGAAATAAATTAAAAACTAACTTTGAAAAAACAAAAGAATGTAACTGTGACAAAGTAAACCACTGCATAACACTACTGAAATATTCCAACTCTTGCATTTCAACGAATGAAATTCAAAATGAACTTTGAAAAATCAAGAGAATGTAACTGTGACAAGGTAAAACACAACAAACCACTAGTGAAATATTCCAACTCTTGCATTTTAATGAAAGAAATTCAAGATGAACTTTGAAAAATCAAGAGAATTTAACTGTGAAAAGTTAAACCACTACAAACCACTCGTGAAATAATCCAACTCTTGCATTTCAACGAAAGAAATTCAAAATGAACTTTGAAATATCGAGAGAATGCAACTGTGACAAAATAAACAACAACAAAACCCTATAGAAATATTCAAACTCTTACATTTCAATGAAAGAAATCCAAAATGAACTTTGAAAAATCAAGCGAATTTAACAGTGACCAGGTAAACCACGAAAAAACACTTATGAAATATTCCAACTCTTGCATTTCAACGAAATAAATTCAAAATGAACTTTGAAAAATCAAGAGAATGTAACTGTGACAAAGTAAACCACGACAAAACATTACTGAAATATTCCAACACTTGCATTTCAACGAAATAAATTAAAAATGAACTTTGAAAAAACAAGAGAATGTAACTGTGACAAAGTAAACCACTACATAACACTACTGAAATATTCCAACTCTTGCATTTAAATGAACGAAATTCAAAATGAACTTTGAAATATCAAGAGAATGTAACTGTGACAATGTAAGACACAACACACCACTACTGAAATATTATAACTCTTGTAATTAAGTGAAATAAATCCAAAACGAACTTTAAAAAATCAAGATAATGTAACTGACAAGGTAAACCAAGATATAACAGTAGTGAAATATTCCAACTCTTGCATTACAACGAAAGAAATTCAAATTTAATTTTGTAAAATCAAGAGAATGTAACTGTGACTAGGTAAGCCGCAACAAAACACTACTGCAATAGTCCAACTCTTGCATTTAAACAAATGAAGTTCAAAATTAAATTTTAAAAACCAAAGAATTTAGCTGTGAACCAAGACAAAACACTACTGAAATATTCCAACTCTTGCATTTCAACGAAAGAAATTCAATATGAACTTTGAAGAATCAAGAGAATGTAATTGTGATAAAGTAAATCACGACGAAACACTACTGAAATAATCCAACTCCTGCATTTCAACGAAAGAAATTCAAATGAACTTTGAAAAATCAATAGAATGTAACTGTGACATGGTAAACCGCGAAAACTGAAATAATCCAACTCTTGCATTTCACGAAAGAAATTCAAAATGAACTTTGAAAAAACAAGAGAATGTAACTGTGACAAGGTAAACCATGACAAAACACTGCTGAAATAATCCAACTCTTTCATTTCAAATAAAGAAATTCAAAATTAACTTTTAAAAAATAAGAGAACGTAACTGTGAAAAGTTAAACAATAACAAAACAACACTTCAATGATCCGACCATTGCCTTTCAATGAAAGAACTAAAAAATTAACTTTTAAAAATCAAGAGAATGTAATTTTGACAAGGTGAACCACAACAAAACACTATTGAAATAATCCAATTCTTGAATTTAAATGAAAGAAATTCAAAATGAACTTTGAAAAATCAAGAGAATGTAACTGTGAAATGGTAAACCACGACAAACCATTACTGAAATAATCCAACCCTTGCATTTCAATGAACTAAAATCAAATGAACTTTGAAAAATCAAGAGAATGTAAGTGTGACAAAGTAAACCACGACATAAAACTACTGAAATATTCCAACTCATGCATTTCAATGAAAGAAATCCAAAATGAACTTTGAAAAATCAAGAGCATGTAACTGTGACAAGGTAAACGACAACAAAACACTACTGAAATATTCCAACTCTTGCATTTCAATGAAAGAAATTCGAAATGAACTTTGAAAAATCGAAAGAATTTAAGTTTGACACTGGAAACCAAAAAATAAAACTCTTGAAAGATACAAACTCTTAAATTTAAATTAAATAAAATAAAATTAAATTTGAAAAATCTAGAGAGTGTAATTATGATAAAGTAAACCAAGACATAACACAACTGAAATTTTACAACTCTTGAATTTCAACGAAATAAATTAAAAATAAACTTTGAAAAATCAAGAAAATGTAACTGTGACAAGGTAAACCACAACCAAACACTACTGAAATATTCCAACTCTTGCATTTCAACGAAAAAAATCGAAAATGATCTTTGAAAAATCAAGAAAATGTAACTGTGACAAGGTAAACCAAACACTACTGAAACATTCCAACTCTTGCATTTCAATGAAAGAAATTCAAAATGAACTTTGAAAAATCAGACCTTTGGAGGGGGGAGGGGCCGGGGGGAGGGGGTCGTTCTGTGTCTCAATGCACAAAAAAAGTATAAAAAATGAGGGGAGGGAAGGGGAGGGGAGGAGGGGAGGAGGAGGTGGGTGGAGGAGGAGGAGGGAGGGGAGGAGGGGAGGAGGGAGGGGAGGAGGGGAGGGGAGGGGAGGAGGAGATGGAGGGAGAGGGGCCCCTTTGGGGGGCCAAAGGGGGGAGGGGCCCTTCGGGCCCCGGGGGGGGGGGTCTGAGGAGGGAGTTTGGGGGGCTGGGGCTCTTTGGGAGCTTGGAGGACCTTTGAGGACCGGGGGCTTCCTTCGGGGTGGGGTAGGGGGATTGGAAGCCTTTGGGGTTGTGGTAGAGGACCTCACAACACTGTTCAAATGGAACTTGTGTATTATAACGACCACAGAGTTTGACCCTCAAATTCTCTTCTAAAACCTTTCCTAAAATCTTCTTTTAAAATGTCTTTAACTGTTTCGCCGAAATAATTCCATAACCTGTCTAAAACAGTTTCGCCCAAATAATCCCTAAACGTAATTCAGCGTGTTCCTTTTGTTTTTGGCATCTCTGCGCTAATACATTTCAAATTAATTAGAAACCTGATTCCCGCGCTAAAACAATTCATCGCTAAGATGTTTCTTGGAGAATTGTTTCCATGGCGTTTGGTTATTAATATCCTTTGGAGTTTGACCAAGAGAGTTGTTTCCGAGGCAAAGACATTAATTGACTTAACGTCATCTGCCAGACATTAATTAACTTGCCCGGAAACAATTTGATCAATGAATGACAGCACAGGTGTCTCATGTCAATGACACACTTTGATTACGCAATCATTTTCTCATAAATCCATCTCCCCTCGGGACTCTATGCCCATATTAGGAGCCCCGTCAGCATTAAAAATGCTGACATGACCACTTGGTCATGTCACGACTCAATAAGGCCTTTCTACTATTGTTCAAAGGTCCAGTAATTATGCCTTTGGGGATGTCACCCCCCTGATTGAAGGGCAACCCAGCTTACCTAGCGCTGCGCAACGTCGCTTGACTCCTGGAGTGTACCTTATGACATGCGCAAGAAATACTCTGATTGGCAAAAGGCTACCAAAAGAAGTGAAAATGCTGACCCTTGTGCCGAACATACCTGTCAAGCTGAAATCTCGTAGGAAGATGAGCCTTAAGCTCAGACAATTAGTTTTTTACTGTTTACATGTTCTTATGACTTTTGTGCTTTCACACTAGTTCATTTCTTTTGGACGAACTAAATGAATCTTTTTCGTTTTCATTATATTTGATGTTAACTGATCACTTTGAACGATGTTTACAAGTCTTAAAAAAACTAGTTTCTGATATTTCAAGATGGACATATTATAGACAAAATATGGACATAATTTGGCTAAAAAGGACACATTTTGGATGTTCAAGGGACATATTTATTGACCAAAAGTTGGCAACCCTGTACGCAATTCAGTCTAGATCAGTCTTGATCTAAAGTGTGTGGTGTAAAGAACTATTTTTGGATAAAACCCTGTTTTACATTGTGAGTAATTTCCCAATGGACATTTATTTGAAGACTTTTTTATAATCAGCTTATCTATGGTTTGGTTATTTTGACCGCTCTGATTTCCCCTGGAAACAATTATTTTGGCTTAGAGTTGCCGATTGGAGTTTGCCAACAGAAGATTTTACCACGCAAATCTTATAAACAATTTCCAACCTTTTCTTAAGGTGCGTCGACAGCATTGCGTTGCTTTCGGGATGTCGACGGAAATGGAGGAAAAATTCTTCTTGAATGCTGTGTTATACTTCGTGAGCCGTTGTATGAAAAAGGAGAAAAACTGGAGGGAATAGTTGATACAGGCGTCGGCTTTTTCACACCAGAAGAAATTCTAAAAGCAAAAAATCGCTCCATCAACTAATGCAGTTTACACCACGCTGTAAAACTCACGCAAAGGATGAAGAGAATTTTACGGACATTTGCAGATGGATTGACCAAGCTCAAGCCAAGAAGACCCAATTGCCCACCTTTGTTATTGATTCTCCCTGCTCAGTCTCAGCTACTAGTGAAGCTACAGTAGCAACCGTAGCTATTAAGGTGAACGAATTGTCTCGAGTCATCAAGAACCATTTTGCTATTAATCCCAACAAACCCATCGAATGGCCAAGTGCTTCAAATCAGGCAGATAAGCCCTCCTATGTAATCATCCTGAAAAATCTGCCCGAGTCGCTTGTAACCCCGAGTGCTAGGAAGAGATTTGTAGATTCGGTATGTGTGGATACTAGTGACGTATCTGAATTACGGAAAGTCAAATCTGACTGAAAACTAGTGGTTCGTTCAAAAAACACAGCTGAAACCATTGTTAAGTCAATCAAGACCAAGCAACCGCAGATTTCTGTTGCCATAAAGATCCCTAGCTGTATTGGTGTAGTGAAACGAGTCCCCTCTGATGTATCAGCGGATGAGCTAACTGCACTGATCTCCAGAGCTACGAAGTCTGAACATCTTGGCAGTTCTCGTACGTTAAAAGTACTTTTCAGCTGTCGATCGGATTTGGATAAATTTCTTAAGGACTCTGTGAAGATCTTTTACGCAAAACTGCCCACTGAAGAATTCCGTTTCTTACCCAGTCGTTGCTACTCATGCCACATCCAAGGTCACCTAGCTGCCGAGTGCACCAATATCCCTCTGCTTCAGAGGTGGCTCGTCTGACCACGTCTCCAAAAAGACCGATACATAAAAGTGTACTCGTGCTATGTTTTGCGTCTCCTGCAAGAAAGCGGGTCGTGCCTGCTATAGCGTGAAGTTTCCGGAAAACCAGCAAAAGGCAACTCATTAACATGATGATTAACGAAATCTCTAACATTTCACTACTCTCTTGGAATATAAACAGAAATTTTTCTGAGCGGTTTATTGGGTTTGACCAGTTTGTAAATAAATATAATGTGATATGCCTGCAAGAAAATTTCATCACAGAAACTGGCCTAAATCTACTAAATCTCTAGCCGTCCTACTCTGTTTTATCTGTGCCTGCAAAATCTCCGCGGGGCCGTCCGTCTGGTGGTATTGCCACGCTGCTTAGAAATCGTCTCGCGTGCGAAGTATACGATAACAGAGACAATTTTCTTGCAGCTAGACTAGATAACCTGCTAGTTATAAATGTGTATCTTCCAACTGATTACCGTGACGACAAATCTGGTAGTGCTTTTGTTATAAGTGCTGCCAAACTAGCCCGTTGCCTTAAGAAACCCGAGCGCGAGTCCCTTGGGTGCATAATAGTGGGTGACTTTAACTGTAATTTAGATGTTGATATTAGTGCCCAAAACAGTCGTTTTTGCATTCTAATAGGGATACTTGAGAACCGCTTTACTATTCACCGGAAAAACCAGGACTTTTCGTATATCCACCAATCTGGTTTTACGTCCAATCTAGACCATATTGTTAGTTCTAGTTCTTTGCCAGTACGTGAGGTTCTTGTACTTTATAATAGTTTCGCTTCGGATCATTTCCAAGTTCAGTGCATTATCAGTAGACCTACCTCGTTTTCCGCTGCGAATAATTCGTCGGTACTCTTTCAGAGATGGCATGAGATTCCGGTTTGGCGTAAAATTGATAAAGAAAAGTTTCAAGATTCTTGTGATCTTGTTCTGTCAAAATTCGCGTGCCGTTTGACCTACTTATGAAATTCTCTCATCGTGATGAAAGAGATGCGCGGCTACGTCTTAATATTTATTACGCCGAACTGACCCATGCTCTTCTGTTTGCCGAATCTCAGGGAGTGCCCAAGTCTCGTGCCAGACAAGGAACTCAGGAAAAGGGATGGTCTTCTACCCCTTTGTTACTATTAGCATGCGACCGAGCTACTTTCTGGCACGGGACATGAAAAGAATGTGGTAGACCACGCTCAGGAGTAGTTAAAGAAACGAGAGTTGCATCTAAGCATAGGTTTCGGAAGGAACTTGCTCGTCCCCGCGCGCAGCTGAAATCTCCGCTTCCTGAAAAAGTAATTAAAAATTCTAATATGTTATGGAAAATTTTTGATAAGAAGGATTCAGTGGATTTTGAGTCAGATATCCCATCTTTACCATAGATAAACTATTACCTTGATGAGTTTTCAGCCACAAAACAGGATCTTAACATTTCTGTTCAAGAAAAGCTTTCATCCCTACTCTCATCAATTCCAGATACAGATTTCCTAGTTACCCAATCTCAGGGGGCGTCCACGATCCGACGGTTGAAAAAGAAGAAGTCGGCTGGCATTGACCTTGTATCCGCCCTTCACCTTAGCCAGTGCAGCCCGACCTTCATGGGACACCTAACTCTTCTCTTTCTGATGATCTTCACCACTGGACTCGTACCATCGGCATTCAGTACTGGGTCGCTTATGCCAGTCCCGAAAAAGGAAAAAGTACTTCGGGATGTGCTTCGTTCAGACCGATCACTGTGGCATCAACGCTTTGCAAAGCCTTCGAACTTTTGGTCATTGATGAAATCCAGGAAAAATGCTGGATTCCCCCTTCCCAGTTTGGGTTCCAGAAGGGTCTTGGTTGCGGCCACGCAATTTCTACTTTGGCCTCAGTCTTGATTGACGATGATGAATCAAAGGAGTCCATTGGTATAGGTCTACATGACGTCCACCGTGGCTACGACTCACTTCTCCATGACCAACTCATTCTGGATATGGGTAAGAGAGTTGTACAGAAGGACATCCTACTACCCATTAAAGACATGTACGACCACCTACAAGCTGAACTCCTACTTCCTGGCCATGGTCGAGCCCTCACTGAATATACACCAGACGTGATGCTGCCCTACCGAGGGAACCCTGTTGTCCCAGTAAAAACGGGTGCTTGACAAGGGTCTGTCACATCTCCTTGTGCCTTTAATAACTGTATTACTGAACCACAGTCTACTATCGAGACAGCATACACAGCTCGTGGCATAGACGTTACAATGCTAGCTTACGCCGATGACATTCTGAACCCCAGCCGCACAGTCGCAGGTACGGAGACCACCTTCTCCACACTACAATCAAATTACAGTCGCATTGGCCTTGAATTTAACCCGCAGAAGTCAGATATTCTTCTGTTCAACTGGCACCAAGAAGAGGTCTAGTCTATGAGGCTGGGAGAACTTTCTGTAGCCCCTGTTCTGCTTACAGTAGAGTAGTTTCATCTAAAATCTGTTTCAACCGTTTAATTCTGGCTCGACTTTATAACGCAGTATCCCTTTCCCATTTCCTATACCTAAGCCCATTTTGGAGAATTTTTCCCAAGCCAGAGAAAAGAAAGCTCAGATCCGAGTTTTTTAAAGTATGCGAAGTTCTCGTTGCGGCTCCTGCCATGGACAAGAAATTCGCACCTTGTTAAAAATTTTAAAATTGCGGACCCGACGGTAAAAGGTAAAAGGTAAAGGATGCGGCACTAGACCCTTAAGGTCCAAACCGGCGGTGCTGATCTCCGTTTCGTGGCCCTTCAGCCAGGAAGTGCAATGGGGGGCTGGGGGCCAGCCAACCTTAGCTGTAATTTAACAAATTAAACGGTACAACGAGAAAGTTTCTTCCCACCCTTGGTACCGTTTGCTAGGGCAGAGAATCGCTTTCCATTTAATATTGTTTGCCTGCCTCTTGTCATATTTAGTATCTTGTTATATTTAGTTTTTTTTTACCGTCTCTTGTTTGTATTTTTTTTTTTTTAATTCACTGATTATTATTTGGTTTATTTGGGTTTTGTTTTTTACCAATTGCGGCTTGATGCAACGATGCTCATATTGCTTATGTTTGTTCAGTACTTGGGAGTTTAAATTGTTTAAAAAGTAAAATTTCTTACGTACCTGTAGTGCAGCGTATAATTGAGGTTTTGTTTCTCGTTTTTGTAATTTGTTCGATGTATTTTTTTCTTTTTTTTTTTTTTTGTTTTTGTTTTTTTGTTTTTTTTTTTTACTGATGCTCTGTCTTTTGTACCTTTTTTTGACGGGTAATAAATAAACGATAATAATATTGGCCGATAAGAAAATTCAGAAACGGAAAATGTTTGATTAAAACTAGAAAGAGGTTTCAGTCATAAAGAAAAATAGTAGCTTCTCTTGAAGGAGGTAAAGGAAAAATAGCAGCTTCCCTTGAAGGAGGTAAAGGAACAAGTGTGTAATAGAAAGTGTACATATTTGTGCAAATCAAATCAAGAATTTCCTTTGGTTGTTGTCATTTTTGTTATCTGTTTTTAATTAAGGGAGTTTAATTAAAAACAGATTAATTAAAAAAAGAAAATTTAATTTTAGATCACACCTACTAGAAAAATACCGGTGTTTTGGTATTTACAGAGGACACAGATGGATTGGCTATGTATCAAATAGTTCGTGGTAACGAACTGTAAGTAAGGAGCGACCCGGCTCAATAGTAACCGAAACTCTAAAAACTGGAATTTCGCTACCCATTAATACATCAATAGAATCAGATTTGTATGCTGATTTCAAATATATAAGTTTCATTAAGTTTAGTTTTACCCATCAAAAGTTACGCGCCTGGGAAAATTTGCCTTATTTTCGTTAAAAGGGGAAAACATCCCCAAAAAGTAATAGAACTTTAATGAAAATCACACCATCAGATTCAGCGTATCAGAAAATCCTCCTGCGGAAGTTTCAAGCTCCTATCTGCAAAAATGTGGAATTTTGTATTTTTGTCAGAAGAAAGATCACGGATGCGTGTTTTTTTGTTTTTTTTTTTTTCTTTTTTTGTCTTTACTTTTATTTTCCCAGTGGTGATCGTATCGATCCAGTAGTCCTAGAATATCGTAAGAGGGCTCATTTGAACGGAAATGAAAAGTTCTAGTGCCCTTTTTAAGTGACCAAAAAAATTGGAGAGCAACTTGACCCCCTCCCACGCTCATCTTTTATATATATATATATATATATATATATATATATATATATATATATATATATATATATATATATATATATATATATATATATATATATATATATATATATATATATATATATATATATATATATATATATATATATATATATATATATATATATATATATATATATATATATATATATATATATATATATATATATATATATATATATATATATATATATATATATATATATATATATATATATATATATATATATATATATATATATATATATATATATATATATATAGGAGAGAGTGGTCCATACTGAGCCGGATTCTGGAAGTGGATTTTCTTGCTGCCTGTTGGGTGTTTTGTTACTTCTCTTGCATCATAACGTAGCACATAACAAGTAGTTTTTTTGATAATTTTTGCAGATTTTAATACTGGCTCCATCTAGGGAAAAATCTCAGTGGATCACTATGTACCACCTGGCCCAGTATGGACCGGGGGTGGCGCATGGTGAGCCACCTTATGGTACATACTGGGCCTCTTGAAGATGTTCAATAATAAATATATATAATATATATATATATATAAAAAAAAAAATATATATATATATATATATATATATATATATATATATATATATATATATATATATATATATATATATATATATATATATATATATATATATATATATATATATATATATATATATATATATATATATATATATATATATATATATATATATATATATATATATATATATATATATATATATATATATATATATATATGGGGAAATATTTGCCTTCATAAAAAATTTTCACATAATTGCCAATTATAATTGTGTTGAACAGTCCGCCCTTTGGACATAGCTCGTCTTCTTCCTCCTGTCCAATGTGAAGCAACGAATCATCACTGTCATCATGGAGTGAAAGGCTTCCATCACTGTCACTGTCCTCATCAAACTATAAAACCTACTTTGCTGCTGTCTTTTGCCCTCCTCTTGGCTTTGGCTTTGCAGCTTTCCCCTTTCTGCTGGCTCTTGCTACTTCCTCTGCTTCGATTTGTTGCTTTACAGGCGTATCAGTCAAGATTTTGGATGAGCCTTGCTTCCTACCTCTGAGAGACTGCTTCCTAGGAGCAGCTTCAGCAAAAGGTCTCACCTGTTCTGGACTGAAGGCAATGGAAGATGAGGGTATGTGCACCTTTCTTACATTGTCAGTAATGCTTGCTCTTCCAAGTTGAGGGCTGGTACTCGCACCTGTACTGTTAGTCTCTGGGCGAGAGTCCACAGCTTCCATGTCATGATTTGTGGTACTGCTAGATCCGTCCTCCTCACTTTTGGGTCTGTCTGTGACATATGAGCACAGGAAATCTTGTTCTGTAAATACGCCTGGGTTGTAATGCCAAATGTCTGATCTAGCAAACCCACTCTGGATGTTGGAAGGGGTAAATGCAAGTGGAAAGGCTGAACCAACTAGTCCAGCAATACCATAGATTGAGATGGTTTTTCCTGGATTGCTCAACATCCAATTATCCATCGCCCTTTTATACTGGGCCTTGAATGAGAAATAGACACTGACATCAAGGGGTTGTAGCCTGTGGCTGCAGTGTGGGGGAAAAGTCAGTAGGACTACGCCATTCTTCTTGGCGAATTCCATTGCATTTACCAAGATATGGGATTTGTGATTGTCTAGTATGAGCAGCTTTTTCTGCTCAGTTGAAGCATGCGAATGTTTGGCGAAATGTTGCAATTAGTCGCAAAACAGTTCTTGATACCCATACCGATTCGGATGGGTTTGCTCCTCCTGCCAATCCAGCAGGGCTTCCAATCAGCATATGCGGCTGAAATCTCTTTCTGGGAAAGATCAAGTATGGAGGCAAGAAATTTCCAGTTGCAGCAACTGTTCTGATCACTGTCACTAGAGTTCCTCTTTCTGCTGAAGTAACTTTACCTTCTATTTTTCTTCCTTTCTCGGCAAGAACTTTTGGGGGCTTGTGAACTGTCGTAACACCTGTTTCGTCCGTGTTGTAAATATCAGCTGCATCAAAGCAGTTTTTTTTCAAGCACATTACGCAGGTTGTTGAAAAACTGCATCACATTCCGAGGATTGAAGCTGGTTGCTTGACTGAGGCTGGTTGCTTCTGGTTTCCCTCCCGTTAAAATTCCGCTTATGGGCGCACAGGTATGCTGTAAATAAATCTTTGAGAAAAGTACAGTGTGATTTTTCCGTACTGTTCTAAAATCCGGGAAACACGCGATAAGTGAACTTTGGTTAATGCTAATGAAATAAAACGAAATATGATAAAAATATAATAGTTTAGAAACAAATTTTTGTTATATATTTGTACATCAGGGGGGGCTGGTGGTAAAGCATAGCATATATTAAATGCGCAATCTAACCTAACCTAGGTACCTTTTTCCCCCCTAAACCCAAAATAACTAAAGTTTAAATATAATTTCTGGAGTGAGAAACCCCTTCTTATACAGCTTCAGATAGGCAATTACCAGGAGAATGGTCCATACTGAGCCGGATTCTGGAAGTGGATTTTCTTGCTGCCTGTTGGGTGTTTTGTTACTTCTCTTGCATCATAACGTAGCACATAACAAGTAGTTTTTTTGATAATTTTTGCAGATTTTAATACTGGCTCCATCTAGGGAAAAATCTCAGTGGATCACTATGTACCACTATATATATATATATCACTATATATATATATATATATATATATATATATATATATATATATATATATATATATATATATATATATATATATATATATATATATATATATATATATATATATATATATATTGTTTTTTGTTTTACGTATGTTAGCTAGCTTTTTGTCTGGCCGTGAGCAATGCGTAGTCCGCTCTAGCGGGGATTCATCAGGTTTTTCCTTGATTTCCTGTGGAGCACCTCAAGGTACTATGTAAGGTTCTTTAGCTTTTTTAATAGTATTTAATAATGTTTTACCAAGTTTGGACAACACTTTTAAATTTGCGGATGATTTGACATTACTGAACCTTTGTCAAACATCTAATCCTTTGAATGTTAGACTTGATTCACTAATTAACAATTTAAAAAATGATCTTAACAATGTTAAACTCAACTTAAGCATACCCAAAAGCAGTTTCATGTTATTCTCTTTTTTTAAAAATATACCCCCTACCAATAATTACCTTTGCATACCAAATTTAAATACTGTTAAACTGCTTGGTGTGCAGTTGGACAATGACCTTAAATGGAATTCCCACATTTCCCACTTATTTAAGTCAGGTTGTTTTCTCCTTAAATCTTTCTCTCTTCTCAAACGTTTCTCCATATCAATCCAAAACCTTAAAATAATTTACTGTTCTTATATAAGACCCTGTCTGGAATATGCTTGCCCTGTGTGGCACCCTGGGTTGACCAAAGACCAATGTTCTAAAATTGAAAGTATTCAAAAAAGAGCAGTACAAATTATTCTGGGGACGGCCTATACTACATACAATGAAGGTTTGGCTAGACTTGAACTTATTACATTGGAATCACGACGTCACATCCTTACCATGAACTTTGGTCTCAAGTGCCTTAATTCTGACTATCATCGACGTTTTCTCCCTCCCTTTAAAGAAAATCCCCCCACCCTTCCTAATACAAGGCGCAATGCTCTTAGAGCTCCAAATACCCAACTGGACCTGTATCCCCAAATGTTGACCATGAGATACAAAAACTCTTTTGTCCCCTATTTTGTTTCCTATTTTAATAATTGATATAACTTTTCCCCTGACATCTGTTTTATTATTGACTCAATTTTTTGTTTTATGTATCACATAACATTTGTTTTGTTATGGTAATTCTGACGTGCTTATGCTAGCTTTTGTGCTATTTTAGCCAATAAATCATATTCTATTCTATATATATATATATATATATATATATATATATATATATATATATATATATATATATATATATATATATATATATATATAATCCAATACCTATGACAAAATTAGCAAGATCGGTAATGATGCTTGCACAATAAAAGGAACTTCTCTCTCCCGAGACTGACAAATAGTTCCCTAAGTGTGCAATTTTCGTATTGTAGTCCCACACCCCTTACAGCAAATTCTCAGCCCCCCTCCTCTCTAGGAAAAAAAACACTCTGAATAAATAACTATATACTAGTACTAAATAGTGACAAAATGAATAAAGAAATGAATCGAGTTAATTTGTTCTTAGCAATTTTGTTTATAGCAAGAAAAATATATATATTTTTTAAACCTACATTAGCAAGGAACTTTTCAAGATAGTAATTTTGTTAGACTAGAAATTTTGAGCACATATACGAGAACTCCTCGTCTCTCTCCAATTTGTACGAAGGACCCCCTCCCCCTCCGCTCTCTTGAAAATGTATATAAAAACGTAGGGCATAAACCGTACTTTTTTTCAACAGCTTTCTCTGCTGATAAAGTTTTATTCTCATTGCTCTTATCTGACTCTCTAAACTTCTAAGATAATTGCCGAAAGACATTTTCTAAGCTGTTCTCAAACAGAGGATTTCCAGGGCGGGATATGTTCAATGACACTGATCCTCCTGATCTAGCCTATTTATAGGTAAAGATCCTTACTATCTCTTCATTTGAGAACAGCTTCCTCATGGTTCTTGGCTTTTATCACGGAAGTTGTGAAAACGTAAGATACGACGCTTAGAAATGACAGCGGTACGGTGTTTGCAATAATGCTTGAACACTTCTCACGCGCGTGATTGCGTTATTACGTTTGCAATAATGCTTGAACACCGCTCACGCGCATGATTGCGCTATTGTGTTTGCAACACTGCTTGAACAACTCTCACGCGCATGATTGCGTAATTGTGTTTGCAATAATGCTTGAACAAATCTCACGCGCATGATTGCGCTATTGCGTTTGCAATACTGCTTGAACAACTCTCACGCGCATGATTGCGTTTGCAATAATGCTTTGACACCTCTCACGTGCATGATTGCGATATTATATTTGCAATAATGCCAGAACACCTCTCACGCGCATGATTGCGTTATTGCGTTTGCAATAATGCTTGAACACCTCACGCGCATGATTGCGTTTTGCGTTTGCAATAATGCTTGAAAACCTCTCATGCTCATGATTATGATGAATTCTAAAATTTAGACCTTATAGTTAGCGAATGTTTGTTAAAAAAAAATGAATGATTAGGATCGATCTTTAATCCTCACACATAGGTTTGGCTTTACATAGGTTGATCTTACTTTTCAGTAAGTATGCCAAGAGAGAAAAAAAGTATCAACTTGCTATATTTTTCAATTAGTTGATGAAATAAAATGATTCTGGTGGATAATAAATATTAGACCTTGGACTTAGCGAATGTCGGTGAAAAGAAATTGAATAATTAATGTCTTCAGTGTCTCTAAATGACTTTAATAGTCTTAATATAAGCGGCTATAAAGGTCTAAATGATGCTTTGTAGATGAGTCTCAAATGGTTTTGGTGAATTATAAATATTAGACCTTGTACCTAGCGAATGTTGGGGAAATATAGCGAATGTCTTTGAGTCTCTAAATGGCTTTAATAGTCTTAGTATAATTGGCTTTAAAGGTCTAAATGATGTTTTGTAAATTATGTTGATGCTAAGCATCTAAATGATGCTTTGTAAATTGGCTTCAGTGTGGGGGAATAGTCAGTAGGACTACGCCATTCTTCTTGGCGAATTCCAGTGCATTTACCAAGATATGGGATTCGTGATTGTCTAGTATGAGCAGCTTTTTATGCTCAGTTGAAGCATGGGAATGTCTGGCGAAATGTTGCAAGTAGTCGCAAAACAGTTCTTGATACCCATACCGATTCAGATGGGTTTGCTCCTCCTGCCAATCCAGCAGGGCTTCCAATCAGCATATGCGGCTGAAATCTCTTTCTGGGAAAGATCAAGTATGGAGGCAAGAAATTTCCAGTTGCAGCAACTGTTCTGATCACTGTCACTAGAGTTCCTCTTTCTGCTGAAGTAACTTTACCTACTATTTTTGTTCCTTTCTCGGCAAGAACTTTTGGGGGCTTGTGAACTGTCGTCACACCTGTTTCATCCATCTTGTAAATATTAGCTGCATCAATGCAGTTTTTTTCAAGCACAGTATGCAGGTTGTTGAAAAACTGCATCACATTGTGAGGATTGAAGCTGATTACTTAACTGAGGCTGGTTGCTTCTGGTTTCCCTCCCGTTAAAATTCCGCTTATGGGCGCACAGGGATGCTGTAAATAAATCTTTGAGAAAAGTACAGTGTGATTTTTCCGTACTGTTATAAAATCCGGGAAACACGCGATAAGTGAACTTTGGTTAATGCTAATGAAATAAAACAAAATATGATAAAAATATAATAGTTTAGAAACAAATTTTGGATAAATATTTGTACATCAGGGGGGGGCTGGGGGTAAAGCATAGCATATATTAAATACGCAACCTAACCTAACCTAAGTACCTTTTTCCCCCCAAAACCCAACATAACTAAAGTTTAAATATAATTCCTGGAGTGAGAAACCCCTTCTTATACAGCTTCAGATAGGCAATTACCGGGTAATGGCTATCTGAGCTTTGCTTTTATCGACGTGTGTTTCTCGCATTTTAGAACAGTACCGATTTTTCTAAGGGGAGCGGATGCATCGACTAAATTATCAATGTCAGTTTAATAGTTGAGGAGTGCATGAACCTGTTTTAGTAAGGGGACAGACCCTCTCAGTCTTTGTAAAAGTATAATCATCTACTGAACAAGTACTGACAAAACTCTCCAAAAATGACCCTGCGTACCTCAGCGCCTCTAGACACAAAATGTTGTACTACTTAATCGCTCCGAGCCAAAGTACTTTGCTTCCAGCCAATAAATTATCCCAGCCAATCGCCCCAGCCAATAGAGTGTGGTTCAGGCGACAAGTTACCCGGAAATAAGTATTGAATTGTGTAACTAAAATAACCAAAGGATTTGTGTAAATTATGTAACAAAGGGTCACTTTTTTATGTGGAGAGGATAGGTTTTGTCAGTACTTGTTCAGTAGATGATTATACTTTGGTCTTTGTCTAGCATTCCATCTATTAACAACTTTTGACTTACCAGGGCATATTTGTTAACGTTTGTTAACCTCTTCGTATTTTTACATTCTTCTTATTCCCAACAAGCTCCCACAATCAACAAAAAAACTGTTTGTCTTAGTAATCGTTTCACTTTCCCATAGCGCCTTTTTACGATCGCCAGAAGCCTGAATTTCTAGAAATCAGTTGAGCTAGAGATCTACTCCCAGGCATGGGGACAATTGCCCTCTCAAGACCCTGAAATTTAGTTTCTTCAAAAATATTGTCAAAGCTAAAATAAGCCTGCATAATTCAAGCATCCAGAGAAACACGCCAGTTTTCTTAATGTATCTTTGCCTTTATGGTACTATATGACGCCTTTTCAGTTTTCACTGTCATTTTTACTTGATTTAAGAAAATTTGCTCCAACTTTACCCCCTCCCCAGGATTTCAACGAAACTACGCCACCGCTCCAAGGTGCACAAAATTGGCGCAATTGCCATAACAGAGGTCCAAGCACATCGTCGTGATCTATTAAAAATTAATGACCTCTTACAATTCATAAAACTTCATTCTCATGATCACCCCCTTGCTAAAAAGGGGGGCTGAATATTATTATTTGTGTCCAATCATCTTTGCCCCAAATTCATTCATATCCACAGGCTTTTAGATTATGATGAAATCGTTTGGGTATAGTGGCAAGTGCAAGACCCGATGTTTTGCAACGTCCTCTTAGTTTGATTGTCTTTTTTTTTTTTTTTTCATTATTATTATTTTCTTCCAAATCAAAACTCTACACAGAGACAACGATTCTGTCAACAATTAAATAAAAAAACAAGTTTTTTTAACTGAAAGTAAGGAGCGACATTAAACCTTAAAACGAACAGAAATTATTCCGTATATGAAAGGCGCTTTCCCCTCCTCAATACCTCGCTCTTTACGCTAAAGTTTTTTTTAACTGAATTGTTGACAGAATCGTTGTCTCTGTGTAGAGTTTTGATTTGGAATTAAATACAAAAACAAGTTTTTTTAACTGAAAGTAAGGTATGAAGTAAGTAAAACGAAGTAAGTAAGTAAAAGAAAATGAAGTAAGTAAAAGTAAGTATGAAAGTAAGTAAAACTTAAAACAAACAGAAATTATTCCGTATATGAAAGGCGCTTTCCCCTCCTCAATACCTCGCTCTTTACGCTAAAGTTTTTTATTGTTTTAAAAAACAAAGCTGTGTGACAGATTCAAACTGTAGCGTAAAGAGCGAGTTATTGAGGAGAAGACAGCCCCTTTCATATACGGAATAATTTCTGTTCGTTTTAAGTTCTATTGTCACTCCTTACTTTCAGTTAAAAAAAAAAACAATTAATTTCTGAACGTTTTGAATTAATGCAGCTTTGATTTTGGCTCACCATGCATGAATAATTAAAACGAAATTTGCATATTAATATTACTTTTTTGACTAAATGGTTCTCTCGAAATTTTGTTCTGACGTAACTTACGAATTAACTTACATAACGAACTTCTATATTCGCGAAAAGGGCGAGGTATTGACTAGGAGGCGAACCCCTCATATACGTAATAATTTCTGTTTGTTTTAAGTTTTAATGTTAGTCCTTACTTTCAGTTGAAAAAACTAGTTTTTTTATTTAATTTCTGAACGTTTTTTTAAATAATGCTGGGAAATCGGGCGCCCCCTTCACAGAAATGTCCCTTCCCCCACGTAAAAATCCTCCATGGACGGATCCTCCCCCATAACCCCTCCGCCAAACCCCCCCCCGAACAGAAAAAAAATCCCTCCTGAAACGTCGTTATACTTCCCATTAACCAATACTATATGTAAACAATGGGCAAAGTTTATAACTTACAGCCCTTCCCCCGGGTACTGTGGGGGATTAAGTCATCCTCAAAGACATATTTATCAGATTTTCGACTATGCTGAACAAAATGGCTATCTCGAAATTTTGATTGTGTGACTTTGGGAAAAAAATGAGCGTGGGAGGGGGCCAAGTTGCTCTCCCCTAATTTTTTTGGTCACTTAAAAAGGGCACTAGAACTTTTCATTGCCGTTCATATGAGCCCTCTTACGATATTCTAGGACTACTGGATCGATGCGATCACCAATGGTAAAATAAAAAAAAAAGACAAAAAAAACAACAAAAAAACACGCATCCGTGATCTTTCTTCTGACAAAAAATACAAAATTCCACATTTTTGCAGATAGGAGCTTGAAACTTCCGCAGGAGGGTTTTCTGATACGCTGAATCTGATGGTGTGATTTTCATTAAAGTTATATTACTTTTTGGGGATGTTTTCCCCTTTTAACGAAAATAAGGCAAATTTTCCCAGGTGCGTAACTTTTGATGGGTAAAACTAAACTTAATGAAACTTATATATTTGAAATCAGCATACAAACCTGATTCTATTGTTGTATTAATGGGTAGCGAAATTCCAGTTTTTAGAGTTTCGGTTACTATTGAGCCGGGTCGCTCCTTACTTACAGTTCGTTACCACGAACTATTTGATACATAGCCAATCCATCTGTGTCCTCTGTAAATACCAAAACACCGGTATTTTTCTAGTAGGTGTGATCTAAAATTAAATTTTCTTTGTAACTCCCTTAATTAAAAACAGATAACAAAAATGCCAACAACCAAAGGAAATTCTTGATTTGATTTGCACAAATATGCACACTCTCTATTACACACTTGTTCCTTTACCTCCTTCAAGGGAAGCTGCTATTTTTCCTTTACCTCCTTCAAGAGAAGCTACTATTTTTCTTTATGACTGAAACCTCTTTCTAGTTTTAATCAAACATTTTCCGTTTCTGAATTTTCTTATCGGCCAATATTATTATCGTTTATTTATTACCCGTCAAAAAAAGGTACAAAAGACAGAGCATCAGTAAAAAAGAAAAACAAAAAACCAAAAACAAAAAAAACACAAAAGAAAAAAATACATCGAACAAATTACAAAAACGAGAAACAAAACCTCAATTATACGCTGCACTACAGGTACGTAAGAAATTTTACTTTTTAAACAATTTAAACTCCCAAGTACTGAACAAACATAAGCAATATGAGCATCGTTGCATCAAGCCGCAATTGGTAAAAAAATAAACCCAAATAAACCAAATAATCATCAGTGAATTAAAAAAAAAAAATACAAACAAGAGACGGTAAAAAAAAACTAAATATAACAAGATACTAAATATGACAAGAGGCAGGCAAACAAAATTAAATGGAAAGCGATTCTCTGCCCTAGCAAACGGTACCAAGGGTGGGAAGAAACTTTCTCGTTGTACCGTTTAATTTGTTAAATTACAGCTACCGTCGGGTCCGCAATTTTAAAATTTTTAACAAGGTGCAAATTTCTTGTCCATGGCAGGAGCCGCAACAAGAACTTCGCATACTTAAAAAACGCAGATCTGACCTTTGTTTTCTCTGGCTCGAGAAAAATTCTCCTAAATGGGCTTAGGTATAGGAAATGGGGAAAGGATACTGTGTTATAAAGTCGAGCCATAATTAAACAGTTGAAACAGATTTTAGATGAAACTACTCTACTGTAAGCAGAACAGGGGCTACAGAAAGTTCTCCCAGCCTCATAGACTAGACCTCTTCTTGGCGCCAGTTGAACAGAAGAATATCTGACTTTTGCGGGTTAAATTCAAGGCCAATGCGACTGTAATTTGATTGTAGTGTGGAGAAGGTGGTCTCCGTACCTGCGACTGTGCGGCTGGGGTTCAGAATGTCATCGGCGTAAGCTATCATTGTAACGTCTATGCCACGAGCTATGTATGTTGTCTCGATAGTAGACTGTGGTTCAATAATACAGTTATTAAAGGCACAAGGAGATGTGACTGACCCTTGTCGAGCACCCGTTTTTACTGGGACAACAGGGTTCCCTCGGTAGGGCAGCATCACGTCTGGTGTATATTCAGTGAGGGTTCGACCATGGCCAGGAAGTAGGAGTTCAGCCTGTAAGTGGTCGTATATGTCTTTAATGGGTAGTAGGATGTCCTTCTGTACACCTCTCTTTTCTATTTCCAGAATGAGTTGGTCATGAAGAAGTAAGTCGTAGGCACGGTGGACGTCCTGTAGACTTATACCAATGGACTCCTTTGATTCATCAGCGTCAATCAAGACTGAGGCCAAAGTAGAAATTGCCTGGCCGCAACCAAGACCCTTCTGGAACCCAAACTGGGAAGGGGGAATCCAGCATTTTTCCTGGATTTCATCAATGACCAAAAGTTCGAAGGCTTTGCAAAGCGTTGATGCCAATGTGATCGGTCTGAACGAAGCACATCCCGAAGTACTTTTTCCTTTTTCGGGACTGGCATAAGCGACCCAGTACTGAATGCCGATGGTACGAGTCCAGTGGTGAATATCATCTGAAAGAGAAGAGTTAGTTGTCCCACGAAAGTCGGGCTGCACTGACTAAGGTGAAGGGCGGATACACGGTCAATTCCAGCCGACTTCTTCTTTTTCAACCGTCAGATCGCGGACGCCACCTGAGATTGGGTAACTAGGAAATCTGTATCTGGAATTGATGAGAGTAGGGATGAAAGCTTTTCTTGAACAGAAATGTTAAGATCCTGTTTTGTGGCTGAAAACTCATCAAGGTAATAGTTTATCCATGTTAAAGATGGGATATCTGACTCGGAACCCGCTGAATCCTTCTTATCAAACATTTTCCATAACATATTAGGATTTTTAATTACTTTTTCAGAAAGCTGAGATTTCAGCTGCGCGCGGGGACGAGCAAGTTCCTTCCCAAACCTATGCTTAGATGCGACTCTAATTTCTTTAACTACTACTGATCGTGGTCTACCACATTCCTTCCATATCCCGTACCAGAAGGTAGCTCAGTCGCATGTTAATTGTAACAAAGGGTTAGAAGACCATCCCTTTTCTTGAGTTCCTTGTCTGGCACTAGACTTGGGCACTCCCTGAGATTCGGCAAACAGAAGAGCATGGGTCAGTTCGGCGTAATAAATATTAAGACGTAGCCGCGCATCTCTTTCATCACGATGAGAGAACTTTATAAGTAGGTCAAACGGCACGCGAATTTTGACAAAACAAGATCACAAGAATCTTGAAACTTTTTTTTATCAATTTTACGCCAAACTAGACTCTCATGCTACCTCTGAAAGAGTAGCGACGAATTATTCGCAGCCGAAAACAAGGTAGGCCTACTGATAATACACTGAACTGGAAAATGATCCGAAGTGAAATTATTCGAAAGGACAAGAACCTCACGTACTGGCAAAGAACTAGAACTAACAATATGGTCTAGATTGGACGTAAAACCAGATTGGTGGATATACGAAAAGTCCTGGTTTTTCCGGTGAATAGTAAAGCGGTTCTCAAGTTTCCCTATTAGATTGCAAAAACGACTGTTTTGGGCACTAACATCAACATGTAAATTACAGTTAAAGTCACCCACTATTATACACTCAAGGGACTCGCGCTCGGGTTTCTTAAGGCACCGAGCTAGTTTGGCGCACTCGGCAGCTAGGTGACCTTGAATGTGGCATGAGTAGCAACGACTGGGTAAGAAACGGAATTCTTCAGTGGGCAGTTTTTCGTAAAAGATCTTCACGGAGTCCTTGAGAAATTTATCAAAATCTGATCGACCGCTGAAAAATACTTTGAACGTACGTGAACTACCAAGCTGTTCAGACTTTGCAGCTCTGGATATCAGTGCCGTTAGATCATCCGCTGATACGTCAGAGGGGACTCGTTTCAGTATACTAATATAGCTAGGGATCTCTATGGCAACAGAAATCTAAGGTTGCTTGGTCTTGATTGACTCAACAATGGTTTCAGCTGTGTTTTTTGAACGAACCACTATTTTTCAGTCATATTTTACTTTTCATAATTCATATTTGTCACTATTATCCACACATAATGAATCTACGAATCTCTTCCTAGGATTCGGGTTTTAAAGTGACTCGAGCAGATTTTTCAGGAAGATTGCATAGGAGTGTTTATCTGGATGATTTGAAGTGCTTGGCCATTCGATGGGTTTGCTGCGATTAATAGCAAAATGGTTCTTGATAACTCGAGACCATTAATTTACCTTAATATCTACGGTCGCTGCAGTAGCTTCACTAGTAGCTGAGACTGAACAGGGAGAATCAATAACAAAGTTCGGCAATTCGGTCTTCTTGGCTTGAGCTTGGTCAATCTATCTGGAAATGTCCGAAAAATTTTCTTCATTCTTTGCGTGAGTTTTAAAGCGTGTTGTAAACTGCATTAGTTGATTGAGCGATTCTTTTGCTTTCAGAATTTCTTCTGGTGTGAAAAAACCGGCGCCTGTATCAACTATTCCCTCCAGTTTTTCTCCTTTTTCATACTACGGCTCACGAAGTATAACACAGCATTCAAGAATAATTTTTCCTCCATTTCCGTCGACATCCCGAAAGCAACGCAATGCTGTCGACGCACCTTAAGAAAAGGTTGGAAATTGTTTATAAGATTTGCGTGATAAAATCTTCTATTGGCAAACTCCAATCGTCAACTCTAAGCCAAAATAATTGTTTCCAGGGGAAATCAGAGCGGTCAAAATAACCAAACCATAAATAAGCCGATTATAAAAAAGTCTTCAAATAAATGTCCATTGGGAAATTACTCACAATGTAAAACAGGGTTTTATCCAAAAAAAAGATTTCTTTACACCACACACTTTAGATCAAGACTGATCTAGACTGAATTGCGTACAGGGTTGCCAACTTTTGGTCAATAAACATGTCCCTTGAGCATCCAAAATGTGTCCTTTTTAGCCAAATTATGTCCATATTTTGTCTATAATATGTCCATCTTGAAATCTCAGAAACTATTGTTTTTAAGACTTGTAAACCTCCTTCAACGTGATCAGTTAACATCGAATATAATTAAAACGAAAAAGATCCATTTAGTTCGTCCAAAAGAAATGAGCTAGTGTGAAAGCAACAAAAGTCATAAGAACATGTAAACAGTAAAAAACTAATTGTCTGAGCTTAAGGCTCATCTTCCTACGAGATTTCAGCTTCACAGGTATGTTCGGCACGAGGGTCAGCATTTTCACTTCTTTTGGTAGCCTTTTGCCAATCAGAGTATTTCTTGCGCATGTCATAAGGTACACTCCAGGAGTCAAGCGACGTTGCGCAGCCCTAGGTAAGCTGGGTTGCCCTTCAATCAGGGGGTTGACATCCCCAAAGGCATAATTACTGGACCTTTGAACAATGCCGAACAAAACAGATGGCTACAACTTCTGGTTGGATGCTGGCTTTCAGAACTAATCGGGGGTGGGGGGGGTGCTTTCAACTCAATTTTGACTCTTATAAAGGGCACTAAACTTCAATCCAATGAGCCCCATCTGAAGTTTCTACGACTACCCATTCCATAAAACCTTATATGCCCCTGGGTTATAACTTACAACCCTTGCCCCAGGGCTCTAATGGGTTGTGTAATCGCTGAGGGCATTTTTATATGCTCCTTGGAAGATTTTTAACATCCTTTCCGTCTCAAAATTTCTGTTGGATACATTGAAGGAAATTAATACATGTGTGGAGGGGGGGGCTTGCTCCACGGGTGGCAGGGCCCTTGTGTTTCAAGAATTGTTCCTAAAAAAAAAGTAGACAAAAGGTCAAACATTAGCGTATAGAGGGGGGTGTTGACGAGGGAGTAGCCCCCGTCATATACGGAATAATTTCTGTATGTTTTAAGTTTTAACGTCACTCCTTACTTCCGGTAGAAAAAACTAGTTTTTGCTTTAATTTCTGATCATTTTTCAGATAATCTCAAAAAATTCACCCCCTCTGTGGAAAATTTCCTCACGAAAAATTCCTCTATATAAAGTTCATCCCATGTAAAATTCTTCCGCTGGGAAATTACCCCCGGACAATTCCATCCCTGCTGCGAATCCTTCTCAGAAAATTTTTGCTTACGATTCTTCCTGAAAAATACTCCTTCCCATACTTTTATTTGAAGAAAGACTTGTATTCATTTAGTTTCTGATCCTTTTTATGGTCATTGGGGACTATCCCTATTTGGAAAAGACCCCCCCCCCCTGAAAAGTTTATCCCCCAGAATTTTTTTCATAGAGAATTTCTCCTGGTGATAATTCCCCCATGGAATTTTCTCAAGTGGAATATCCCCCCCCCCCAAAAAAAAAACCCAAGAGAATCCCAACTCCGCTAAAAACTTCCCCTTGAGAGTTCCCTCAGAATGTCTCTACATGTACAATGGGATCAACAACGAGAAAAAAGAAAAATAAAAAACATACAGTATACAAATTCTGGTAAATTCTCCCCATGTAAAATTTCCTCTGAAACTTCACCCCCAGAAACTTCCATCCCAATGGGAAATTCTCCCCATAGAAAATCCATCCCCAGAAGATCTCCTTCCTCCCTTGGAAAATGTTGGTATGCTTTCCTATAACAAATACTATATGTAAACAATGGGCAAATTTAATAGCTTGCGGCCCTTCCTCTGGTGGTTCTGAGGGGTCAAGTTATCTTCAAAGACATATCTATTGTACCTTTCAACAATACTGAACCAAATCGTTATCTCAAAATTTTGATCAAACGAATTTGAAGAAAAAAGGGCTTGGGAGGATGGCTAGTTGTCTTCCAATTTTTTGGTCACTTAAAAAGGACAGTAGATCTTTTAATTTTCGTTTGAACGAGCATTCTTGCGAAATTCTAGTACCATTGGTTCGATATGGTCATTCCTGAAAAAAGCAACAACAACAAATAAACACGAATCCGTAATGCATTTTTTTGTAAACACTTGAAATTTTATTTTTATAGATAGGAGCATGGAACTTCAACAGTAGGGTTCTCTGATGGCGTGATTTCCATTAAAATTCTTTGACTTTTATAGGGTGTTTTTCACGTTTTTCGAAAATTTGGAAAATTTTCTCAGGCCCGCTAATGGGTAACACTATACTTAAAAAATATTATATATTTGAAATCAGCGCAATAAACTAACTTTTTGGTAGATCTTTTGATGTCAAAATTGATTCCAGATCATCAAGAATCTATTTTTTTTCTTTTGCTAACTTTTTATTTTCATTTAGTAATAATTG
This sequence comes from Artemia sp. Qi Xiang Cuo, assembly GCF_049724085.1. Lineage (NCBI taxonomy): Eukaryota > Metazoa > Arthropoda > Branchiopoda > Anostraca > Artemiidae > Artemia > Artemia sp. Qi Xiang Cuo. The sequence goes on along the minus strand of NC_142796.1, from coordinate 22,557,710 downwards.
ATAAATAGATGTTTTTGCCTGACTATTGGAAGCCGAAAGCGATTGTTAACTAAAAAGGTGCCTCCTTGAATATTATCTTGACTGTAGCGTAAAAGCAAGAAGAAATAAAATCGTTTATAGATGAAAGAATACAAACATTTAAATAATTTTAAGAGTATCTACAAATAGTTGTCTGCGGGAAAGAGCAAGCAACTCCAAAAAATAATAACGTTTGTAAAAAATTAGTAGAAAATAAGTAGTTAAGTAAATTTAATGCTAGATAAGTAGTTTTAATACTGATTTGGTGAAAAATTACATTTTTTTTTACAAAAATATATTCTATTTAATTTCATAAATTTGTAAAATATGTCCTTCTTTTGCCCTATTATGTCATTGTGTCCCGGCACACAGAAATTTGTCCATTAGACATAAAATATGGCTTGTGTACCTTATCTTATTTGAGTCCTTAATTTTATATATTAAATAAAAAAAAACAAGTTTTTTTTACTGAAAATAAGGAGCAACATTAAACCTCAAAACGAACAGAAATTATTCTGTATATGAAGGGGCTACACCCCTCTTCAATACCTTAGTCTTTACACTAAAGCTTTTAGCACTTTTAAAAAAGCTTCTTATTCTGATTAAACTGCCCTTGTGTTTTAGGAGTCGTTCTTAAGAACTTAAGACAGACACTCAGACTTTAGCGCACAGAGCATGGTATTTAGGAAAGGGCAACCCCTACTCAATGGGATTATTTGATTAGATTATGGTTGTTTTTTCAAATAAAGACTATAAATCTGAATCACCCTCCAAGAAAAGTTTACTCCCCACAACGGACCTTAAACCGAGAACAATTAGTCCTCCGTACAATAAACCCTCCCCCCATGAAAGTCCTTCCTGACAATTAAATCCTGGCTGAAAATCCCCTCCCCTGTAAAATTTCTTGTTGACAATTCAGCCTGAAAAAATTCTCCTTAGCATACTTTTATTTGTAAAGACTAATTTCTAATTGTTTTTCCCATCACTCCAGTATTTCCCTCTTCCATGTAAATTTTTTGCCGGACGTGGATCAATGCCAACACGCTGAAAAGAGCCTCCAGATAATTCCCCCAAAAGATCTCCACATTAAAAAGTGGGTTGGCAAAGAGAACGTGAGACAAATAGGAAACATTTAGAATAGGAACTCGGTCAAATCCCCCCAGTGCAAAATTTCACCTGACACGTTCTCCCTAAAAAATTTCCCTTCCTGCGAAAAAATCATCCCCGTTGAAAATCCCCCCCCAGACACGTCATCCCCTCATAAACTGTTTGTATACTTGCCAATAACAAATACTAGAGGCCTACGTAAACCCCGGGACATCTTATGACATACAAACCTTTGTCCAGAGGCTGTGAGAGGTCATATTATCTCCAAAAAGGATATCTCAACATTTTGATCGAAGGACGTAGAGAAAAAAAGGGGGTAGGAGGGGGGATAGTTTTCCTCCAATATTTTTGTCACTTCAAATAGGCACTAGAACTTTTAATGTCTGTTTGAATGAGCCCTGTCCCGATATTCTAGTACTATTGGTTTAATCACAACACCCGTGGGGAAACAAACCAAAAACAAATAAACAAGCATTCGTGATTTTTCTTCTTGAAAAAAGTACAAAAGTAAACATTTTTTGCTGGTGGAAACCTTGAGTTTCTACAACAGTATTATCTGATACGCTGAATTTTATGGTGTCATTTTCATTAATTTTTATCAACGTTTAGAGGATATTTCCCTCTGTTACGAGAATCAGGCTATTGATGGGTTGCACTAAACTTAATGAACCTTATATGCTCCGCACCAGCTTAACAACCCGGTTCTTTTGATATGCCTATTGACATCAAAGTTCTGCTTCTTAGAGGTTCAGTTACTATTGAGCCGCGTCATTCCTTATTTTCTCTCCGTTAACACGAACTGTTTGATTCTGAACAAGCATTTGGTTGAGACGAAAGAAGACTTTAGTCAAGGTACTATCCTTCTATGGTATACCGGACTAATATATTAAAATGATTAGTGCTATACAGGAGAATTTTTTTTTAAAGAAATTTTTCTGATGAAAGTGAACAGCCAAGTTGAAATATAAAACGAACAAAAATTACTACTTGATATTTTGCACAACGTTTTTTTTGGAAAACAGCTTCAAATAAATCGACTCGTTTCCCTATATTAGTAGAATTTTGAAAAACTAGCACTGTACTTGTGCTACAAAAACACATGGTAAATTAAGAAAAAAAAAAAAAAAAAAAAAAAAAACTTCGAAATTTGAATTTGTAACCAGAGCAACTTGCTTGGTAATACTCTGTAGAAATACATAATACAAATCCTACTGGATTGCATTCCAGTGAGAGTGTGAATTCAAACCTTTTCACCTAAACAATTATGACTAATTAGGCCTAGAAAAATTTTGATTCTACCACCCAACACAACTGCTTAAAAGAATGTTGGTTCGCCAAGGAAACAGAAAACACAAAAAGGTCATCACGGTTACGTGATTTAACGGAATCCAGCCCCGTAGATAAAGAGTGTGGACTTCTGCTAAACTCACCGTTGAGGATGGTTTTCACAAGGACGGAGAAATCACTGTCCACGGTGATATAACCGATTTCGAAGTTATGAATCTAAAAGATAGGAGCAAGGACGCTACAGAATAAAAGCCATTTGCTCCATTCACAATGAGCCAGACGTGATTATCCATCAATAGAAGTCGCTCCATAAAAAAGAAATAACATACTATTTTATAAAATAAGTTTTTTGCTCCCATGGTTTTTAACCTACTTCGTGGATATGCGATTAAGAAGTTAATATAAGAGGTCACATGTGTGTTTTTACATACATGCGATTATGTATTGTCAATGAAGTATTTTTTTTTTATTTGAAATTCTTCCTTGTCCCTTTTGATTCTTTGAAATTTTGTTAGGTTGAACATCTCGGTAATTTGAACTTTTTCTCTGGTCCCTTCAGTTTCAAATTAATGAGAGTCAACGGTACTGTGCTAAAATCCAGGACACACGAAAAAAAACCGCATCGAAATCTCAAAGCCACTATTGCTAAACAGGTTTACGCTTCATTGCAAGACATTTCCCAATTCGTGACAGAAGATTTAAACTTTAGTGTTTGGGGATTTAGGGGGGACTAAAAGGTAGCTAGGTTAGCTTACGTATTCAACATAGGCTATGCTTCAACCCCACGGCCCAATTTGCCAATATAAATGATAAATTTAATCATAAATTATCATAATTTAATAATACTTTGTTTTATTTCATTATAATTAAACAAACTTCACTTTTCGACTGTGTCCTGGATTTCAGAAAATTAGCAAGTTGACTGTATTGAAATTAATATTGTTCGATGATGCTCAACATTTACGGCATTATTCAGAAAACTGAAATCTTATCTCAATTCTTATTTCATTTTTCATAAGTAGATTGTCTTTTCGTAATTACTTTCCTTTTTTTTCAATTATATCTCATTTTGTTGCTGTAGGCATCGGAATAGGGAGTGTCAGTTTGACACTCCATGCAAGTTTAAGTGTAAGTTTTTTAATGGTCTGAAAATACCAGGAATTTCATTTCGAAGCGGAGAATTAAACTGCGATATAAAAAAGCTCTATCTCACTGGGCAATTCTAAAATAAAAATATGACATATGCAATGAGGGGGGGTTTTGATCATTGGCCTGTAGAAATCGGAAGATCCTCGCAATATCTCACTTTATGCGGCATTTGAGATCTTCAGAAGTTTTTTATTAATGAAAGATGGACTGACGATGTTTTCAGTTTATCTACACCGAAAATAATATTCTTTGCTATAATATGTTTTTCTAACTCTCAATCATAATTAAATGTACATAATCATTATAAAAAAAATATAATAATATATAAATTAACAAAAAAAAACCGTTGAGAACGGGGCTAATTACCGAAAACCTATATCAGTATGTAAAATAATTGCAATTGAAGCTTAGGGGACTAGATTACTCGGTTAAAATACATACTTTAAGTTTAAAATGCGTTTTTTTTCGAGTCTGATTTTCTTTTATTCTAGTTTTTATAGATAATAGATTAAAATTGAATGCATAATTGAATAAATGATGCAGTAAAGTATTTGATCTCTATGCTAAGAATCCTTGCCTTTCCAAATTTTGATAAATTTGTCTGTAAAAATTTAGTTTTTTTTGTTCCTTGAGAAGTTCTTGTTCCTAACAACCAATAATTCTAAAAAGTTTTGTCTTATTGTCCCTCACCGCTACTCTGGTGTATCTTCCCCCGTTACATATCGGTGTCAGCCCCCACGCAGCCCTCACTGGTGAGTGTCATTAACATAGGCAAATAAACATGTGAGTATTAACATTACCCCCCCCCCTTCCAAACACCCAGTTGGGAGAAAATTTCAACTATCTTATACAGCACGGGAGCGCTGCCTATGACGGTTTCACTTTACAGGAAACTTTACTGAAAATTTGCACTTTATTGAAAATTTACAATTCATTAATAAAATGCAAAAGAATATGCATCTTCAGTTTAATATACATATACTGAAATTTATTAATCAAAATGTTAATATTATTTGATTTATGAAAGTTATAAAAGTAAAAACATTTATATTTTTTTCAGTAAAGTGCAAATTATGTTCTGGCCTTGGGAAGGCAAAGGGGTTTTGCGCCCAACTTATGTTAATTTCTGCTCGTTTTGAGTTTGACTCGGTTAATTATTGTAATTTCTGTTCGTTTTGGGTTTCATTTATTTATCGATGCTGATTTGTGATAGTTTCACGCTTGGTAGATTATTTGATTTTATTTTTGCTCATTTTTTCTTTAATGGAGTTCTTTCATATTATTTGAAAAAGTTAATTCTTGGAAAAAGTTTTTTAAATTAATAGTCTAAATCACGGCAAAAACCTAATGGTAGGATTAAAATTAGTATCCTCTCTTCCGAAAAAAAAGTTAGAAAAATTGTCTATTATAGTCTATATAAAGCAGTTAAGATAAAATATTGTAGAAAAATATCACCAGCTCTTGATGTACAAGGTCTATAAAGACTAGTCAAATACCATTAACCGTTCCTGAGGTATTGCAGATACGCTCTTTTGACAACGTGGATGCACCTAAAGTCTTTTGATTTAGTTCAGAATACTCCTAAAAGTGTCCTGAAAATATCAATTTAATACCCTGAGATATTGCAGATACACCCTTTTGACTACCTGGATTCTCAGTGTCTTGCGATTTAGTTAAATATCCTTTTAGTAGTCCTTGAATTTTAAACTTGATAAACTCGTCTGGTCCTTATATTTTCATTATAATTTCTTTTTAAGTCCTGGATTTATAGAAAAGTTTCTGATTTAGTTCATACCTCACCACATTATTCCCTGATAGTTTCAACTTAATGCCCGTAGCTGTTCCTGAGATATTGCAGATGCGTCCTTATAATAACCTGGGTGCACATGGTGTCTTTTGATTTGCTATAACATCCCCCTCAACATTTCCTGAAATCCACCTTAATACCCTTGTTCTTTCAAGACAAACCTTTGGTTTACACTGCTGCCCTTCCCAATGATGAGCCTAGCATGAAATCAATGAGTAAAGTTCTTAATTTACAACCCTTCCCTAGGGGGTCTAAGGGGAATAGAGCATCCGTAAATGCATATTTATTTGACCTTTTGACTATTTTGTACAAAATTGCAATTTAAGAAAGTGCTAAGAAGGGAAGGTGGGCTGATGGGGCATCCAAAAATGACAAGGGGTCATGGGCGCCCATAAGCTGACTTCCAGGGGGGGGCAAACTTCGTCTAATTGCTACTTTTAATGCTATATAATAGACATCTCATAAAAAAAATATAAAAATACGGCCGCAACATTCATCCAGGGGGGGGCAAGAGCCCCCCCCATATGGGCGCCCATGACAAGGGGTCCCAGGCACTTCCATGACTTTTCAACATGCCCTGAGAGTATCAACATAATACACTCATCCGTTCCAGAACTAATGCTGAAGTGCCATTTTGAAAAAAAACATGAACAGATAGTATTTTTATATTTCTCAGCAACCCTTCAACAGTTCTCAAAAGTAGTCAAAGTCTGAGCTAGTGGCAGTTACAGACCCTCTAGTATTAAGCAGTAGCGACAATGACAGTTTGAAGTTAATACACGTATCTACTCCTAAGATAGTGCAGCGTCCTTATTTTGATAATCTGAACGCAAACGGTGTCCATTATTTAGTTTAGAGTCGAGAAGATTCCCTGAAACTTCATATTGATACCCCTACCATTTTGGACACACCCAGGACCAAACATTCCTCTTTGGCGACGGTAAATCTTGTATGTAAACAATAGGAAAATTGTTGAACAAAATATATTTTTTCAAATTTTGATCACTTTTGACGAGGGGCCTTCACATAGGGTAAGTGGGGATGGCATGGCGGCTATAAAAAAATCCCCGGAACGTGATTTGAGAGTTTGAACTTAATACCCTTAGCCATCCTAGAGTTGTTGCTGATATGCGTTTTTGACAACCAATAGGCAGTGTATTTTTATTTTGTTCAATATCCCCCTCGACATTCCCTGAAAGTAGTCACAAGTAAAATAAATCGTAGTCACAGTTGTAAGAAGTCAGAGGTGCAAGGAATCGTCGTCCCAATTAATCTCAGTCGCAGTTGCAAGTAGTTACAATCACAGTAGCATTAGTTTAGGATCATTATTGCCTACGTTCCTAGGAAATTGCATATACGCCTTTTTGATAACCTGGATGCACATAATGTCTTTTGATTTAAGAAACCTACCCCTCTGTGTTCCCTGAAATTTCACCTAAATAGCATAAGTTTTTACGGAAACACTCAGGATTAAATACCCGCCCCCCCTTTCCTAACTTTAAGTCCTGGATGCAATAAATGTCACAATGCGTACGTTCCATTCCTTCCCCCGGGAGTTTTTGGGGGGGGGGTATTGTTTTCCTGAAAGAATAATCTTTATAAATGTTGACAAATGTAAAGAAATGGGCTCTAGACAGAGGGGGGGGGAAATTACCTATCCAGTGTCAACCCCTCCCCCGCAACATGCCCTGAAAGTTTCTAACCTTAGCCGTTCTTAGAACTAATAAACTCGTTTTATAACCCTCCTGACTGTGAAATGGTTTTATGTTGTTCAGTCTCCTAAAGCTTTTTTTTTCATGCTGACGAATGGTCTGTGAAGCGATCTCCTGATTTTCTACCTTCGATCGGAAGTACAAGACGTGGTTGGAGCCAAAATCACTCGATTCTTCCCCTCTTTTCCCTCAGATTTCTCAAGGTACCCATTCGGAGATGTGCCGATTCTTGACAAAGCTTGCAGTTATACAACTGCCACTCATTCCAAACTAAAGACCAAGCGAAACCAGGATCCAAACCCCCGTTCTCACTGACTACAACCTTCAAATTTCGCGCACGAATCATTCGGCAAGGATGGCCGAAAGTTTCCTGAAAGTTAAACCTAAGTCTCCCAAGTTTTTCGAATATCCTGGGTTAAGCATGCTCATTTTCCCACGCTAACTATTTATATATATATGTTAGCAGTCAGAACTTGACAAGTAGGGGCCAGGGACTGTAAGGGGGTTATGTTTTCCCCGAAGACATAGTTTTTTTTACAATTAAACTCTTTTAAACAAGATTACAAATTTGATCAGATTTTTTTGTGTTGATAGCATCGAGAAATGGCAAGTGACCCTCAACCTGGCTCGCAAAACTAAAGGCTATCCAAACTACACCTACTGTATGTCCATATCCCTTACTTCTACTCTAGTACGATACTCCACAATCAACAATGAAAAACATTCATTATGATACAATTCTTGAAAGCTAAGCCAGCTTTGCCTCTCACAGATACTATCTGTATTAGCTTCACTGTAATTACTCGGACCTCTCCAGTATGTCTTGAAAGTTTGACAATCTGTTTTCTGACGTCTGAGACCACTTTTCAAAATTCTCCTCACCACGCTCTAAATTTTTTACGTTAATTTCCATAGCTGCTCAAAATTCAGTGCAACCACGAAATGTTGATAAATTAGATGGCTATAGTATCTTATAATTTAGTTCAACACATCCCTCACTAGGCCCATAAGTTTTACAATATAAATAATAACCTTTTTTGACACCTTTAACGTATATTATTTACCAAATTCAATGCTCCGGGGCTGGATCAGGCCTGACATAACCTGCAGCAAAGCTGTTATACCTTTTGAGCATCTGGAACAAAATGTTTTTAAAAATTTTAATAAGGGTTGAGGAGAGGCGGCTCCTAAAAAGGACAAATCTTACCCAAAGAGCGTTAAAATCAGAGCAAGTGCAAATTCAAAGATAGCCAATGAATTTTTGCACAGTCTGAAAGGCTAAACAGAATTTGAACCACTCGTTTTAAAAAATAGCACTAAAGAATTTTTTGCCAATTTGCCCCACAAAAGATCACATATGGTCCAAGGAAAGTAGAAATACCATATAATACCAACTACAAAGTTGACAGTGGTATCTTCATGGTCTAAAAAGTATAGCAGGGCTGAATGCAAAATGTGTTAGCTACAATTATTCTGCAAAGTATGACTTATCAGAAAAATTACCCCTTTGATGTATCAGCTTCTAAAACTGTAATTGCGCCAATTGATTCCTTGCTCCCTTTTATGGCAGTGGAGGGAGGAGGTTTGAATCCCCTCCTTCGTTTGTTAATAATCATTAGAAGATGGATAAGGTTTGAGATCGAAACTCCTTTTCTCGTAAAAATACCTGTTGATATTGTCTTTTATCCTTTTTTGATGAGCTAAGATTTTCTTCAGATGTAACCACTGTCAATGTAACTAACAGACACTGTAGGTACAGCTTCATAATTAGTTGTGTACTGGCCTGGTCAAACGAACAGGAACTATTCCGGAATGCGGAGGGCTGCCTCCTCCTAAATCCCTCGCTCCTTACGTAAAGTCTTTAGTACCTCAAATTCAACAACCATTGTGCTTTAAGAATCGTTCTTAAAAAATCATGTACAAACTCAAATTTTCATGTAAAGAGTGAGTGACTGAGGAGAGGGCAGTCCTCCTCCTTCCAGAAGACCTCCTTTTCTTTTTAATTTTTATTATTGCTCTTACTTACTTTAATTTCAAAAAATTCGTGTTTTTTTACTTTGTATAATTTCTTTCCACATAAACCGGGAAAATCCCCCCCCCCCCCCTGTAAACTTCCCTCCGAAAAATTTCTTCTCAAAAGAAAGTTCGCCCCGTGAAACATCGCCTCCTCTCTCCAAAAAATTCCAACCAAATGGCTATATCAAAATTTTGATCGGATGTCTTTAGGAGAGAAGGGGCCTCGGAGGGGCTAGTTGCCCTCTGGTCTTTTTGGTTAGAGGCAACGCTTTGTTCATGAGGGTTTTGGCCAAAATTACCGCTTCAAAAGACAACTGCCCCAAAGTTTTCTTTCTTTATATTAGGCTCCTCTTAGTATAATAACTTAACGGCTATATGTTTAAAACTTATAATGGACAAAAAAAATACGAACCATTTCCAAATCCCCGGACACCCCCCCCCCCCAATAAAATATATGTGGTCCTGTTAGCCGGAGAACAATCCTTTAAAAGTCTACAGATAATTGCCAACCAAATACAAAATATATCCCCCCCCCGAAGGGGACATACATATTTAAGGTTGAAAACATCAGCCCTTTCGGTCTGTAACGCGCTGGGGGTTTTCGGGGGCTGTTATATCCCAATGACTTTTAGTTAAAAAGTCAAAGTCTTCTGATAAAGAGTACAATCTTAAAACCTCGATCGGATGTCATTGAAAATTACGAGTGGAGAAGGAGAGATATTAAAAAGGGCAACGGAGGAAGGTTAGACCACCAATCAGTTCCATATCCTAAAAAGGCACTGGAACTTTCAATTTTTAATTGTTCACTTCATTTATTTTTTTTTTTTTATGCGGATTTTGTTTTTTGTTACCGTACGGAGAGTTGAAGAGCAATATTTTTATTCCAGTATCTGGAGATAGTATTATTTATTTATTGTTGAGTGTATATAAACCCACACACGAGTTATTCTCAGTGTGGGCCTTTAATTTGATGGTTTTGTCAAAACATTTTTTATTGATAAATAAAGAACTTGAACTTGAACCCCCCCTCCCCAAATCCCTGCACACAAATGGAAATTTTTTTTTTTTATGTCTGAAAGACATGGTCTTTCTCCCTAATATTTACAAAAAATATCAATCATTTATATTATTATTTATTCATCATCAAAAGTCAGATAGTAAATAAACAAAACACATCTTTATTAGAACTCATAACCAAAGATAATAGGAAACTTAACGAAAAGGAATCTTGCCGTAAAAGGAATTAATAACTATTACCGATACTTCCAACGCAGTGCTACTCGGCAGAAATAAAAACTTTCTAAATGAGATTAAATTGACTTCATACTGAACTTACTAAAATTTAGCTAAAAGTCAACGTTTGCTTGGAACCGCAGACAGCATTTATGAAAAACCGGCATCTACCTGAACAATTTTGTTGTAACCGACAAATTCTTCTTCTTCTTCTGTTTAACTAGCGGGCTTTTCAGTTGATACTATTTAGCCCTTTTCCTTTTGCTTCACTCTGTGGGCTGAGCAGAGCTACTGGCTTGGTTGCCTCTTGTTTATTAGATATCCTAAGATATCTTTCAGTAGATCTTTTGACTCAAGGAGTTCGAACATAAGATAATGACAAATTTTCAGCCTGTCTTGATTTTCTTCCAAAAACTTTGACTGTTAAAAGCAAGTGTAGCATTTCATCCTAACAAAAAAAAGAAAAAGAGAAAAGAAAAAAACCTGAACGAATTGTGGCATAAAAGTGTTTTTTAGTCGTGTCTCAGGCTCATGCAACCCCCACCACCCACCCGGAAGACTTGAATTTGTGAGGGCTTTTACAAAATCTTGGAAACACATTTTCATTTCAAATGCAAAGACAGGAAAAGGTTGTTTCTTTATGAGAACAACCATAAAAACTATTTTTCAAAGTCGAAATACAAAAGAACATAGAATTCTAATAAATGAAAATTATCCGATTCTTTCGAAGAATGTGGCAGTGTTTTCAAATGCAGAGTCTTTTCAAAATGCAGTCTTTTCTGTGGTAGTCTGGTCGTTCTTCTTTTAAAGAATGTGGTAGTCTTTTCGAACGCAGAGGTGTGCGTGGAGATAAATTAAAAAATTGAATAATACTTTTTTTTTAAGCTTTTGCGTTTAGACATACGATCTTGCTGGGTAGCACTAGAAGGCGTATACATATACATGATATAGTATACATATCCTTTTAGAGGGCCGTGATTTTTCGTTTTTCCATACTATTTGATAATAATAGAACTTAATAACTTTTACAAAAAAGTGTTCGCTTCTCGTGTTTTATACTGCAGTCTGGATGGATGCACTTTATTTCCTTTGATATGTCACGTCTTTGGTCGAATGGGGAGCATAGACTTTTAACACCAATTACCAGAACTCCTGGTTCTGCATCAGTTCCCCTAGAAAAAGAAGGGCCAATCAGAAAACATACAAATTTTTATCCTAATAATAATTATTGCAATTAATTTTTTATAACGAAGTTATTTACAGTTTTCTTCTTCAAAAAATGTTTTTTCTACATTCCCGAAACAAAACAATTATAGAGATAACAGAAAAATCTGGCCGCAGTTCTTTAAAAGGTGTATAATCATTTAAGTATGGTAAGCAATAAAAATATATATATAGAAAATAGCTCAAACAATGAACAAAACAAATAATAGACCCGTTCTTTTGCACTAAGATCTTACAGCTCACTGATTGAGCAAAAAGTGTGAAAGACGCCATCTTTCTACCATACAGAACAATGATGAGATAACTTTGATGATATACTCACTCTTTTGCACTAAGATCTCACATCTTTCAGCAAAGATTTCCGTTCTTTTGATTCATCTTTGTTCTAAGATCTTTCAGCTCACTAATGTTAGCAAAAAAGTGTGAACAACACCACCTTTCTGCTATATAGAACAATGATGGGAAAACTTTGAGGATGTGCTAATCATAGAGCCATTTTTTATCAACAAAATATTAATAATAAGATATTTACAATTTATGCAAATATAATCGTTTTTAAAATCATATTTTTTACAATATATTTAAGCCCACTGATATTAACAAAAAGCGTGAAACCCGCCATCTTTCTGCCATATAGAACAATGATGAGAGAGCTTTGAAGATATACTCATCTTAATTCTCAAACCGCTGATCAGAGCAGAATGATGAAAGACATTTGCATAAAAAAGACAAAAGATGCAAGATCTTAGCACAAAGATGAGTAAAAGAACAGCCCTAATACATAGGAGGATAACCTTGTTTATTATTTATAATGTATCATGTACCTTTTCAAAAAGAAAAATAATTGAAAAACAAGCTAATAATACATGACACCAAAGAACTAATGAAAAATGCAACTTTCCTTCGTAGGTGTAATTGTAATTAAGAATTAGCAAACTGTCAACGATTGAATTTTTAGGCCTGAAAATAAGTATCACACTCTACAAGGTCTAAACACTGGACAAATTGAGCTCTGACATAAAAACTTCACTGTTTTGAAACAGCAAATAAGAAATTTCTTGGAAAATCATAGTTTTTAGGTATGAATTGACCTTAGATACGTTCGATGGGGCAAAAAATATCAATTTTAATGTTTTTTGTATTAGAGATACTTTCGGAAACCATGCTGCCTTTCCATGACGATAAATAAAAGTTCAACTAGGGATGAAATTCTTTTAATAGACAGCGCTTCACAAACAGTCATAGAAATTGACAAAAAATAACTTATTTTTTACTACTGATGACGGTTACTGCATATGGGACTGAAATATCTGGTGTTTTTGGTGAATTTCTATCATTGTTTGTCTGTCTATTAAAACCTGTCTATGAGACACTGTCGATTGAAATGATTTTTATCCCGATTTCAACTTTAATTTATCTTGGTATTTAATGAATACTTGTACTGTTTAGTCAAGGACAGCTTTTCGCGCATCTGAGACCCTACTTTTTCCATATTCAACCTTCTATATGTGAGAAAAGAAGATTTAGCCCATTTTGGAAAAAAGAACGCAAAAGACACTCGCAATCCAAACATTTAGAGGATTGACCAATCAGTAAGAAGATTAGAGTCAAGATTTTTCGGAATTAGGGAGCAATGAATGACATTTTTACCTGCATCTTAAGTATACCGAAAAATAAAAACCGACATTTAGCTGAGTTTTCGTCTTGAAACCCTTACGATATCTCTCGCGGTAACCCTAACGGGATCTCAACACTTCTTCAAAACCTGTACTACATGAAATTGATATATAAAAAATCAAGGAAATAGATTTTTCACTTTAAATCTAACTTTCCGTGCATAACAATTTTGACGTAACTGTTCGAAATTTCTGGTGGGGATAATTGTGAAACAAAATACTGAAGGACTAGTTTGTTCAAAAACTCAGAAAAAATCTAGGTCGTATGAGGCCACTTGTGCCAAGGGCAGAAGCTAACCCCATTTCTGAAATTTCAGGCAGTGAGCGAAGCTCTATTTTGATTCCAAGTTAAAAGTGCCTCACGTATTGGTCAAGATATATACACACACACACACACACACACACATATATATATATATATATATATATATATATATATATATATATATATATATATATACATACACAGAATGTATATACGTATATACATAATAAACACAGAATAATAATATATACATATATGTATATATATATATATATATATATATATATATATATATATATATATATATATATATATATATATATATATATATATATATATATATATCGGTTTCTCTTTGCTTAAGGAAAAATCTGTCTTTAACACACACAAAAACACAAAATAATACAAAATAGAGTATCCTACCTTGCAGAATCTTTCTTAATATTCTCCTCGCACCCCTTGTCCCCACAGAAAGGAGCAAGGATCATATTCTTCCTATCCAGTTCTTCCACAAGATCACTGAGACTAAAACACTCCTTGGTGTGGCTTTTCATGTCCTTGGTGGCCTTTTCCAACATCGAACACTGAATAGTATCAAGTAAATTCTTCACACGTTCTGACGCGTTAGCACGAGAAAAGGTTGTCTTATCACCCGTGTCCCTTCGAACGGCAACAAATTCGTTTTTTTAAATATCCCGTGGACTAAATTCAATTCTCAAAGGCACACCCTGGAATGAATCTTACTATAGTCACAGCACAAACAGCAGCACAAAAAATTTAAGCCATCAAATCAAACAAAAATAAAAAGGCCAAAAGAGTTAAAATTTATAGAGATTAATTTGACTCAAAGTCCAGAAAAAAAAAAACAGAAAAAGAGATGTTTTGATTCTGGTAGATTTCATCTCGCGAGTAAAATGTCAAGAATTTTCTCTCACTAGCTTTCACAGTCAAAAAAAATGTCAACAAAAGACAAAAAATGAAGACACTATATTGGGAAAATACAGATAAAAAAAAGAGACAGAAAACAAAAGAAAACAGACAAAAAAACACAAAAAAACAAAAAAAAAGACATTTTGATTATAATTAATTTCATATTATGAAAATAATGGCAAGATTTTTCTCACGTTCTCTTGTATATTTTGAAATTTTGACAGGATTTTCGAATCACAGTTTATAATGGGGTTGGTAAAAATGGCTTCTAAAAATGATTAAATAGATTAGATGGATTTATTTAGCATCTAAGCCCTATGGCCCAAGGCTTGAAACAGTTATAAAAATTTATAAATAATGAAAATTCTGTATGAAAAATCCTTTCATTGAGTAAAAAAAAAAAAAACAATCAAAAATGATTGTATACAGTAAACAATCATTTTTTGTTGCAAGGTAGGGGGGGATTTTTATAGGGTGAGAAAGCTTGTAAAGCATTATTTTTATTTTTATGTGTAGTGTTAATTGATATTATTTTTTGAGACAAGACCGTCAATAATGCATTTAGAAAAACAAACAAAAAAAAACAAACAGACCAACCCTTGCTTGTAAAATTCTGCACAATATGAATGATTTTTTTTTCTCGTTTTTGTTCCATATACCATTTTAGACACTTTAACTTTTTGTCTTGATACTAAAGCACGAGTCCCCTTTCGTCTTTTTTTAGATTCTGATCCAATTTCAATTTGTCAAATATTGCACTGACCTTGAGTTTCCAAAGGCTACACTTCCCACCTGCCAAATAGTTTTCCCTATAATCTCCATTTACACGAATACCAATACTATTCAATTCGTTTTCAAGCTGCTTACATAATTCATAACGGCGCTTTCGATGTTCTTCTTTGGTTTCGCCGGATCTCATTCCTTGGAGTGTGGGAATTACAACAACCTAAAAAACAAATTAATGCGTCATTGGTATGGAAACAACGGATTGAAAACAAATTAGTGGGTCAAAGGAGAGACATGCCATTTTTGTTTTGTTTCACAGGAACATTAAAGAAAAGTTTTACGAGAGTAACTCACTTGACACTATTCAATAGGACCAAACACGAAACTCCTTACAAGGTAAAGAAATATTGGAGGCATTGGAGGGTTCATGAACCGTTTTTTATGTCCTTAATCATACACTGTAGAATTTAAAAGATAATAAAGATAGCAAAATGAAAACCGGGACACGGTTTGTGTGAGCTGTGAAGCAGCGAACAGTGAAGTTACGGAACCCGTTGGAGGTCAAACTACAACCAAAGTATAGTGCCCTATATGTTCGTGTTAAAGTGTTCTTAAGTTCAATTTGTTAATTTAGTATTTTAACAAATCAATCAAAGTACTCCTTATACGTTGATAGAAAATAGCTCCACTTTTTAAAAACCAGGTTAAATCATACTGAGAAGCAAATCTAGACAGATAATAAATGTAGTTTGGAGGGACAGATAACTCAGCCTATTTAAAAACCATAAGGTTTGTTTTCACAAGCAAAGGGACGATACACAATAAAAACACTGATAAATAATAATAATGATAAAAAAAAAAAAAAAAAAAAAAAAAAAAAAAAAAAACAGAAAGGAGAAAATGAAGACTAATGCCCTTTTAATTGCAGTTTCAGCTAAAGCAATTTTATTTTATGTATAAATTTTTACGCATCGGACAAAATTTTGAGGAGGGAAGGCTCAAACACTATGCCCCTCCCCCTCCCTTATACGGCCTTATACCCTGCATCAGGTCTTTGCGGTAAAAAAGGTCAAAACCAAGTGAAGTGGAGAAGAGTGGCCAATGTCTTGGCTGGACATCCCGTAAGTTGTGTTTAGTGTCAAAGAGACCAATTAAAAAGTAAAAAGCCAAGTATTTCTGATTGCTGAATCGAACCTCTTAAACTTGAAATTGACCAGAGCAGTTCTTTCATTTTCTAACATAATTTGCACTTATACTGAAAACATATAAATATTTTCACTCTTATAACTTTAATAAATCAAATAATATTAACACTTTGATTACTAAATATCAGTATATGTATATTAAACTGACAATGCACATTCATGTGTGTTTTTTTTTTCAGTAAATTTCAAATTATGTTCTGGCCTGTGAAGGCACAGGGGTTTTGAGCCCTACTCATGTTAATTTCTGCTCGTTTTGAGTTTGACTCGGTTATTTATTGTAATTACTGTTCATTTTGTGTTTCATTTATTTATCGATGCTGATTTGTGGTAGTTTCACGCTTGATAGATTATTTGATTTTATTTTTGCTCATTTTTGGTTTAATGGAGCTATTTACTTTTCTTTGACAAACTTATTTTGAGGAAAGTTTTTTTTTGTTAATTTCTGTTCGTTTTATATCGACATAGTCTTTTCAGGGAAAAATAAAATAATTCGACTATTCCTTTCGACTATTAGTAATTTTTTGCCCTTTTTATTTTCAATCGAGTGAGCCCTTTTCGAAGTTCCTATGACAACTCTTTCGGTACGAAGTGCCCTGCTCTAACCAAAAAAAAAGAAAAAATAATACATTGTACCCCGATCGATGTTTACTATAAAAAGGTCAAGTTTTTCAATAGCTTTCGACTACTAAAAATGGCTCTAGGCCCTTGAATTTCCAATCAATTGAGCCCTTTTTGAGTTTAATGGAGTTCTTTACTTTTCTTTGAAAAACTTATTTTGAGGAAAAAGTTTTTTTAGTTAATTTCTGTTCGTTTCCAAGGAAAAATAAAATCATTCTTTAAATCGTTTTTGTTTTTTTTAAGACTTTATACTTTGGCCTGCTATTTGTATACTGGAGAAGAATTTTCAGCAAATTTTTAACATACACCCTTTTAAAAATTTGTACGCAAACATACCTCCTCTAGTTGACCTGAAATAGAAAACTTGATACCACTCGTAAAAAAAATCTGTTTACTTTCTTTGATAGCTTGGATAGACTTACGCTATTTTGATTCGGTTAAATTTTAAGAGCAGAAGTAGCCCCGAAAGTTTGAACATAATACCCTCAGTCGTTCTTGGGTTACTGCTAAGATGCCTTATTGGGAATTAGCATAAACAAAGTTCATTTTGATTTAATCATAAGACAATATTTAGTTTTTGAACATAATAGGCAAATGGGACTGTGGGCGTGGGAGGGGGACTAGTTGCCCTCCAATCACTTTCGACTATTATCAATTTTTAGCCCTTTCTATTTTCAATCGAGTGAGAACTTTTCGAAGTTCCTAAGACAACTCTTTCGGTACGAAGTGCTCTAACCAAAAAAAAAAGAAAAAATAATACATTGTACCCACATCGGTGTTTACTATAAAAAGGTCAAGTTTTCCAATAGCTTTCGACTATTAAAAATGGCTCTCGGCCATTCAATTTCCAATCGATTAAGCTCTTTTTGATTTTCTAAGGCAACCCTTTCTATAAACACGATATATACACCCCAGGGGCATAAATTAAAACCCGTGCCCTAAGGGTTGTGAAGGGGGTGTCATCCTCAAGACCTAATTTTCAGAACATCCAATTACGATAGACAAAATAGCTATCTCAGAACTTTTACATGATGTGTTTGGGGAACTGGTGGATGTGAGATTGGTGTTAGTTGCTCTAAAAGGGTGTTAGCCCTTTCAATTTCCAATCGAATGAGTCCTTTTGAAGTTTCCACGACAATGCTTTCTATAAGAACCTTATTTGCCCCAGGACATAATTTACTACCCTTGACCTGAGGGCTCTGAGGGGGTCGTCACCCTAAAAGACCTAATTTCCGGACCTTTCAACAACGTAGAACAAAATGGAAGTGTCTGGGGGAATGGTGGGCGTGAAAGGGGGGTTATTTGCCATCCAATCACTTCCGACTATTAAAATGGGCACTAGCCGTTTCAAGTTCCAATCGAATGATTAGTTTTTGAAATTTATGCGACAACGCTTTCTATAATAAAAAAAACCTTATATACCCCAAGCGTCATAACTTACCATCCTTGCCCTGAGGGCTTAGGGGGTGTCATCCTCAAAAACATAATTTCCATACTTTTTAACTATGTCGAACAAAATGGCTACCCAAAAATTTTCATTGGGTGTGTTTCGAGAAATGGTGGGTGGGAGAGGGGTGTTAGTTATCCTCCAATCACTTTTGACTATTACAAACGGCACAAACCCTTCTAATTTCCAATTGACTGAGCCCTTTTTTAAGTTTCTACAACATCACTATCAATAAAAACCTTATATTCCCCCGGGGCATAACTTACAAACCCTTGCCCCGGGAGCTCTGAGGGGGGTTATCATCAGATATATTTTTTAAAACTTTTAAGTACGTTGAACAAAATGGATATCTAAAAAAATTTATTTGATGTGTTTGGGGAAAAGTGGGCGTGAGAGAGGAGTTAGTTGCCCTTAAATCACATTCGACCAATAATAAGGGCATTAGTCCTTTGAATTTCCAATCAAATGAGCCCTTTTTTCAAGTTTCTACGATAAAGCTATCAATAAAAACCTTATATGCCCCCAGGGCATAACTTACAACCTTTACTTCAAGGGCTGTGGGGGGTTGTCATCCTCAAAGGCCTAATTCCCAGAACTTTCAACTACGTTAAACAAAATGGCTATCTCAAAATTTAGATCGGACGTGTTTGGGGAAAAGGTGGGCATAAGAGAGGGGTTAGTTACTCTCCAATCACTTTCGACAATTAAAAAGGGCGCTAGCCCTTTGAATTTCGAATCGAACGAGCTTTTTTTGAAGTTTCTACTACAGCGCTTTCTATAAAAAAAAAACGTATATGCCCCCAGGACACAACTTACAACCTTTGTCCTGAAGACTGTGGAGAAGTGTCCTCCCCAAAAACATAATTTCTATCTAGAAATCAACTACGCTGAACAAAATGGCTATCTCAAAATTTTGATTGGATGTGTTTGGGGAAATGGTGGGAGTGGAGGGGGTGTTAGTTGCCTTCCAATCACTTTCGACTAATAAAAAAGGCACAAGCCACTCTAATTTCCAATCGAATGATTCCTTTTCAAAGTTACTACGACAACACCTTTTTAACGAAGTGCCCTGGTATAAGACAAAGAACCAAAAAAAAAAAAACAAAAAAAAAAAAATGTGCCAACAACATTATTTAATTATAAACCGCGTGTGCGCGGCCAATTTTATAAAATACCATTGTGGACAATATGACCAACAAAAAAAAATAAATTTTAAATAAACATTTTGTGATAATTATATATCATGAACTGGATATTTTAAATAAATTTGCATTTATTATTGAGCAGTTTTTAATATTTTGGAAGTATCTAGAGATTCAAACTATTTTCTAAATTCTTCACAAAGGTTTCACGAAAAGATCAGTTTGTAATAAAACAAAAAACATTCTATCGGACCATAGTTTTGGTGATAGAACCATTACTGAAAGTTCGGAAAAGTTCTAGTGTTATTCAAATGGGTTATATAAGTTAGAAACCGCAAACGAAGCTAGAAGTGAATTTTGAGCTTATAATCAGCGCTAGTTCAAACTTGTTCATAGGACTTTGGTTGAGTTGATTCAACCAGGGTTTGATTTTAGTGGGGGTTGAGTTATGTAAAGCCTGAGCTAAGCACGGGTTGATCTTAACGAGGATACAGTTAAATCGGGTTAGGTTGCACGGGGGTTTTGTTGAACGAGGGTTCAGTTGCATTTGGGATAAGATGCAAAAGGGCTCAGTTACATGCACACCTGTACAGATACACCATCTGTAACTAAGAAATATCATTTAGATAGCAACCACATGAATTTCTTTAACATTTACGTTACCATTTTATGGACACTCAGCCCCCCACCCCATATGAAGACCCGCCGCATCCCCCAAACTATTAATTGATATAATATGAATAAATTTTTTAAAATTACAGCAACTGTGAAATATATCCTAAAATAAAACAAAACTACCGAAGTTCTTAGAGTTTTAGATGATGACAAAAACCTCAGACTGTATACAAAAAAGGTACATTTCAGAATGTAAGTTTTTTAGTATTAAAAAAAGCTTACTGTTCTAATTAAACAAACATAGTGGGCCAGGAGTGGTTCTTAAAAAAATGGAACATAATTCAAACTTTGGCGTAAAGAGCGAGAAGATAAGGAAGAGCAATTCCCCTCACATATGTAATAATTTATGTTCGTTTTAAGTTTTAATGTTGCTCTTTACTTTCAGCTGAAAAATTTGTTTTTCTCATATTTAATTTCTGATCGTTTTTTAAATAATGCCAGAAAATATGGCTCCACCTCCACGGAAAAATCCCTCCTCCCCACAATATATTATCTATACAATTCAATCCTGGTGTGAATTTACCCCGGACAATTACCCTTAACATCTCCACGCGTAAAATTAAGTCGGCAATAAGAAAGCAAGATATAAGACGAATTTCGTATTGGAATTTTGGCAAATTCCCCCAGTGTAAAATTTCCCCTTAAAAATTCACTCCCTGAAAAACTTCCCTTCCCATGGAAAATTATCCCCGTTGTAAATCCCACCATTATAAAGTACCCCCCCCCCCTGAAAAATTTATAAATTCTTTCCAAACCCAAATACTCCGCTTAACCAATGGGAAAATTTATTAAATTAAAAACCTGGCCCCCGGGACTGTGGGGGGGGTCATGAGCTCTCCCAAGGGCATAATTATTCGGCCTTTCAACTATAATGAACAAACGGACTATCTCAAAATTTTGATATTACTATTTTTAGAAAAAATAGGCGTTGAAGTTGGCCTGATCAAGCTCAGTTTTTTTTTCACTTAAAAACGGCCCTAGAACTTTTAATTTTCGTTCGAATGAGCACACTCCCGATATTCTAGGACCACTGGGTCGATACAATCACTCTTAGAAAAATCAACACCAAATACACACGCCTCCGTGATCTTTCTTCTGGCAAATAATTGGAAATTCCACATTTTGCGGATAGGAGCTTGAAACCTCTAAAGTAGGGTTATCTGATACGCTGAATCTAACAGTGTGGTTTTTAATAAGATTTGACTTTAAGGGGGCGTTTCCCCCTTTTTTAAAAATAAGGCAAATTTTCTCAGGCTAGTAACCTTTAATGGTTATGAGTAAACTTAATGAAATTTATCTATTTGAAATCAGCACTTAAGTTCGATTCTTCTTATATTTTCCTACAGTTAGTTACCACGAACTGTTTGTTATCAAAATTCAGTTTTTTAGAGCCTCGCTTACCATTGAGCCGTGTCACTCCTTACTTACAGTTCCTTACCACGAACCGTTTAATTATAGCTATTCCTAACAAAGTAAATTACAAAAGAAATCGAATATTAAACTATATGTACGCAGGGCCAGATTTAAAGCTTTGACGCTTCAAGGCCCAAGCGTTTTTGCCACTCCATATTCATACCATTGGAGGGAGGGGTCAATTTTCCTCAAGAAAATAATTTTAATCATGACAGTAATTTTATTGCAAAATAACATCACTTATGATAATAATTTGAACATCAAATGTTTGTACGTTGGGGGTATTAGGTAAATTAAACAAACCAACTTATTTTTAAGTAAATTAAACAATCCAGTGGTAGATAGCAACACATAAATACATGCACGCATTATACATTTAATGTAAGAAGGACTATTTATCTTCAAAGCCAACTGATAAAGCCTTCCGCTTTGCTCTTTTTTTTTTGCAAAGGTGTCTATGATGTCATTGTACGATATCTCTTGACTCAGCCTTCCCTCAATAGTGAGCAGGGATAATGATGTCAATCTCTGGTGGCTGATTGCTTAAGTCTCCACCCGTCTCCACCCGAGTCTCGTCTCCACCCATCGAATGATCTTTCTCCTTTGCAGTTTGTGGCAGGCACGCTAAGAATTACTTTTTAGGCAATGTCAATGTTTGGTTACATGTCAACTGCATCAAAATGACAAAAAAACCTTGCTAACATCAGTTAGGGCTATGTATTTTTTTTTTTCACTATTTTGTACCAAGAAAGGCTTCAAATGTAAGCATTGATCTACAATCATAGGCTCAAGATCATCCGGATAAAAACTCAATAGCTCACTAACATGGTTCGTGATTTCTGAGGCGTGGATTTGCGCGGCAGTGGAGGGCACCTGGCACTATGATGATAAAACTTATCGGTCCAATTTTTACGAAAAAAATCGCTCAATGATAATTTATTGTGCCCCTGGCATTGTGCGCCACTTGGCCTGGGCCTAGTGGGCCTATCGGTAAAGCCTGGCCTGTAGATACGATATAATTATGAGCTTGGCCACAATTCGTAACGCTATTTATAGTGATGATGATATTAGGGATGAGCAAGCAAGAAAAAGAAATTAGGTCTTTCCTGACAAACAACTTTAATATGGAGGAAGCGAAAGAAATATATAGATGGTGGAGAAAATATTTTGGAACGCAATCAGGTAGTTTATAAGGTAACAAGGTGACTTTATCATGTAATAGTACTCCAAATACTTCCTAAACTTTTCTTCTGAATGTTTCTTGACTGCAGGTGATGGTTGAAGGGACCATGTACACCCCCCCTCCCCCCGTGGACGTACTGTGCTCGTTGGGTCAATCAGACTGGGGTGAGAAGTAAGATAAAGACATTTAAGGGAAACTTGCCTGTACAGATGCTACTCTAGGTGGCAGAACCAGTCCCTTATTATCAGCGTGGACCATGATCAGGACACCAATGGTTCTGGTCGTAATACCCCATGAGTTCTGCCATACATAACTTTTCTTTTGAGTCTTATTAAGGAATTTAATGTTAAACTTTTTCGAGAAATTTTGCCCAATCATTTTTGAGGTAGCTCCCTGTAAAAAAAAAAATAAAAAAAAAATTAAAAAAAAAAAAAACACGTAATCAATAAAATTAATAAATAAATTTTTAATAATAACTTTTACTTTGAATTAGACAAGTAAAAATTATCCTCTTATTTAAAAAAAACATGAGAAATACTTGAAGGCACACACAAGCAGTTTTTTTTTGTTATTCCCAATACGAAAATAGAGCCGACGACTTATTTCAAAATCCTGAGAAACTTATGATAATTCGGGAGGCAAGGAGATAGCTACGCGGCTGTGTTTTTACAGTTTTGCGTACCCCAGTTAAAGGAAAACAAATCAATAGACTTTATTTTAATATAAAATTAAACGAGGTATTAATACCTTTCGTCTATTTTTTTTTATGGTAGTATGAGGTGACTAGAGGAAAGGTGCAGAAATGATTGACTGATTTTTTTTGTGTGACCCTAGTAGTAGCTCAATGACGAAAAAGTGTACACATTGGTGCTGTGTTATCAATATTGTGTGAGTTGTTACTGCGAATATTTGGTATCAAGGGTAATTTTATTTTCCTGGCACTCCCCTAAGATAACGTCTTCCTACAAGTTCACAGGCAGGTCAGAAGACTGAATTCAAAATGTCTTTCATGTACATAAGTGTATGCATTTAATTCAGTTGTAGTTACTCAATAAAGAAAAGAAAATAAGGCATTGAACTTCGACAGATGTAAAAAATATTTATATGTGTTATACTTGTATGTTTATAAATTTTAATTTAAACTTTATATATTTCATTTATTTATAAATTTAGTGGTAAAATTACGTAAACTGGATAATGTATGAACATCATATAAATGTGCATATTTGGCTGTTAAAATAATTTTGTCTAAGCTTTTCTATTATTAGACACTCCATTTAGAAGTTCAAAGGACTTGAAAATAACCGTAAAACTTTAGACTTATTGGCTAAATCAATACCAGAACATAAAGAACATAGAGACACTTCAAAGTTACAAGAACTTATTATAGTTCTTGTAGTTCCTTTAGTCCTCATACATAAAGAACATATATTTGAAAGACACAGTCTTTTCCTTGTAGTCTTTATACACAAATAACATAAAGAAACTTGAAGGTTACAAGAACTTATAATAGTGCTTATAAATTATAATAAAATCATATAATTAGGACCTAAATAGACGCCAGACCCTAAAGAAGTATTATAGTCATGCACGAGCAGGTATACAGTTACAAGATATCTAACAAAAATGGTGGTAATAGAGTTTGAGACATAAATTACCGGTTTTGCCTGTTTAAAAGGAGAAGGGGAGATTTACTAATTCAACATACCAATTATGTAGGCAATTTTTTTTCTATATCTTTCTAAGGAAACTTTTATTGTGATAAAAATGAGAACTTTCATTGACAAGGAAGACATAAGCCATCGATGATTTACATAATTTTACTATGGTAAAAAATGGGAACTTTTATTTACAAGGAAGACATAAGCCATCAATGATTTACCAACTTTTAAATGATTTACGAAATTTTACTGTGGTAAAAACGGAAATTTTTATTGCCAAGGAAGACACAAGCCATCAATGATTTACCAACTTTTAAATGATTTACCGAATTTTACTATGGTACAAAATGGGAATTGCCAAGGAATACATAATTGCCAAATTGCCAAGGAATACATAAGCCATCAATGATTTACCAACTTTTAAATGATTTACAAAATTTTACTGTGGTAAAAATGGGAATTTTTATTGCCAAGGAAGACGTAAGCCATCAATGATTTACCAATTCACTGCTCAAGCAACTATTTTGCGAACTGAGATTTCAGTAAAGACGTGATAAAAACATCGATGTCAATAAAATAAATGTCTGAGATGTCTTTTTAATCTAAATAAAACATTTGAAAAAATTCACAAACCGGCTGTATTTTGGAAACCAAAAAAAAAAACCTGTTCATAAAATATTTTATTTGAAGATTTGATTTTCTAAAAAAAAAAAACAGAAACAATGGAGGCCCTGGGATAAACTAACTTATTTTATGTAATGTAATTATATTTAAAGTATTTAATCTATTTAAATCGTATTATATAAATAGACCAAATCATTGAACTTTATCAGATTTTTAACGGTGAACATTCAGATATCCAGCATCTTTAAAATATTTAACGCTTACTTTAATAGGTAAATAGAGCCTAGTGAAACATATGATATTATAGCAAAAACTGCGTACTTGCCGACTGCATGAGACGGGGGGGCCTGCTATCGTCCCCTTTCAAAACATTTTTTCAATGAAGCCCTCCCCCCTTAAAACACAAAATTAATGACCTGAAATATACATTTGGAGAATCATAATTTAAAGATGCGTTAAAAGTGCAACGAAGATGGAAGCCACACGCAAAAATAGTTTAAAACGAGGTACGACTTTTCGACTTCCATGGTCTATCTTTGTATGGAGACATTATGTTTCAAACACTTCGTAGCTTTTGATGGAGCAATATTTCATCAAAAACGAGCAATATATATAAAAAAACCTTTCAGATTAAATCCACACCATGTTTCACGCAGAATCAAAAACACAAATATTTAACTTAAATATAAAACGAAAATTAAAAAAGTAGATACCTGGATGCCTCTGCCACTAGCAGGAACAAACGCTTCAACGGTGGTGGTGAAATCGGCACCGGCAAATTTTTCTTTTTCTGA
Organism: Artemia sp. Qi Xiang Cuo; assembly: GCF_049724085.1. Classification (NCBI taxonomy): domain Eukaryota; kingdom Metazoa; phylum Arthropoda; class Branchiopoda; order Anostraca; family Artemiidae; genus Artemia; species Artemia sp. Qi Xiang Cuo. Next base: position 22,531,798 of record NC_142796.1, on the reverse strand, counting down.
TTTTCTCCCTTTTATAACGGGAACAGCTAATAGGTCAGTGTAAATCCTTTCATATAGATCTGAAAAATATTTAATATGCCAACAGGTAAAAAAAGGAAGAGAGAATGCGAGAAGAGAGAGAGAGAGAGAAAAAAGGGTAGAGAATCAAAATGTTTTGTAAGTACAGAAATTCATGTGCTAGGAGAGTGCCAGAACAAACGGAAATTACTACTGAAAGATGTGAATAGCTTTCAAATCGAACTAGATTTATACAAACGAACATTGGACGTCATTTAATTTGTCAAGCTTAATTATACAAACTGTCAATTTCTTGACACAAGCACTTCTCACCTACTGTAAACGACTGGACAGACTGGAAAGTCGCAACTTTGACACTTTTTCATGTCCCTCCTTCCTCTTCTTTGATTATATGGAGACGCCAATAGATAAATTACCACTTCCTCAAAGTACCGCCTCCCTCTTTTTTTATTATTTAGAGACGTTAATAGATAACATCCACAATAGATAACCTACCACTTCCTCAAAATACCTTCTTCCTCTTCTCTGAATATTTGTATACACAAATAGGTAGCCTACAGAATAGATAACCTACCACTTCCTCAAAGTACCTTCTTCCTCTTCTTTGATTATTTGGAGATACTAATAGATAACCTCCACAATAGATAACCTACCACTTCCTCAAAATACCTTCTTCCTCTTCTTTGATTATTTGGAGAAGCTAATAGATAACCTCCACAATAGATAGCCTACCACTTCCTCAAAGTACCTTCTTCCTCTTCTTTTATTATTTGGAGACGCTAATAGATAACCTCTACACAATTCCAGGCCCTAAACTTACTTTAATTGCCATATAATTGGTTCAACTCGAATCAGGCAAGCAAATCGTTATCATCATTGTTTTATGGCAACTTTGAAAACACATGCGATTATAAATGACTTTATGCAATTAAACTCAAGAAGAAGTATTTCGCTAAAAGAAAATTGTCTATAAGCCTCAAAATTTTTGTCTTCGCCTGTTCATCTTTTTGACAGCAACATGTCCCCTACTGAAAACACTGACGAGCGTTTAATACTCATACATGGGGCACTCAAAGAATACGCGAAATTTCTGTGAACAAGTTAATGGCAACCATTTCTGGAACCCTGAAGGATTTGTAATCTAGACTTTTTAGATGGTTGAAAAACTCTCCCAGACGCCTATTATGCAGAAGATTTGACTAAATTGAAAGCAGAATAAGCTAAAAATTGTTTAAGAGAGCTCCATCCCTCAATATCCCTCTATCATCGATCAAACTTGCTGTGACATCCATCTTATAGACCAGATCTAGCTCCGTCTGACCTTTATTTATTCCAAACCCTCAAAGAAAAGTTGAAAGGCTTCCATTATAGTAGCACTGATGAAGGGGAAGATGCAGCAAAACAGAGGCTCATCATTAGTATTGAAAATCAGTAGCACTGATTACTTTAAACACGACATAAGACGACGGAAGCACCGCTTTTTGAAGTTCATCGACCTCCATGAAGGTTATGCTGAATAGTTGCTATAGAAAATTAATTCTAAAATAAAATTAAGGTACATGTATGATATACACCCTAGATCTCAAGTTGTTTAATCATTAACGCATTAAAGAACCGGTTTTTTCGTTATTTCTTTCAGCTTAGCGTGATACACGACAGAGACAAGTGACGGAATAGATGGAAAATATATAATTTGGGCTATATATTTGCACATGGGGTGGGGGCAAAGTTTTTGCCCCCCCCAATGTACCACAATTATACTAAAAAGTACCACTAAAGTAAAACTAAAAAAAGTAAAGTAAAAAAATTAATAATAAAAAAAAAAAAAAAGAAAAAAAAATCCTTACTAAGCTACATAATATGCATAAAAATTTTACCCCCGCTAATGTGTAAATATATAGCCCAAAATTGTTTCTAAAGTATTACATTTTTATCTTGCTTTAGTATATTTCAAAGGATTGAGCGTCAGAGAAACATTTTAGAAGAACATTAGGTAGGGCGTTTATCATACAAGTAACAAAATTAATAGTAAAAAAAAAAAAAAAAAAAAAAAAAAAAAAAAAATTAACATTCCTAGTAACACGGCCAAATACTTGATTCCGAAGACAGTCAAAAACCAGCCTGAGTGTTCAAACTAATAAAAAGGCGTGTAGGTGCTTGACCTGAATTACAATAATTCCATCAAATGTTCATATTGTATTTCGCTTGTAATTGTACTTCGATGGGACAACTGTAATTCGTATCGTATGTTTGTACCTAAGGTGAATTAAAACAGATAAGGGATTAAGAGGATGATATGTATTAGAAAGTCCACATTTTTGTGTGTTAGGAGGATTATTTCCTCTTTTCGTTTGTTCGCTCACAATACCAGCCGGTCAAAGCCGACAGTTCTGAATGTCAAACATTATATAACTCAAAGAAGATGAGAAGCTGATTGAACAGGCAACAGTTTAGACAACTGACGTTCATGGATATACAAACATTATCATGAAACACAAAATGTCGCTACTCACTAATGCTAACTTTAGCGATTGTTTTTCGTTCGGAGAGATTTTTTAAAAATTAAGGGATAATGGAAAAGCTACAATGCAGCACCTAAGTTTATAAGAAGATCACAAGCTTCTAATCCTGATTTTTAGTTCTTGAACTAATGCAAATTTTCTGAAGTATTGACAAAACAGTTTAGTCTCCATATATACCTAATGCATAGCGATTTTCATTTTATTTGGAGAGACTTTTAAAAATTCAGGGACTAATGCAAGGTTTCTGAAATACTGACAGAACATTTTAGTCACCATATATACATAATGCATAGCGATTTTCATTGTATTTTGAGAGACTGTTTAAAATTCAGGGATAATGGAAAGTTTCTGGTTTTTTATTTGGAGACTTTTAAAAATTCGGGGACTAATGCAAGGTTTCTGAAGTACTGACAGAACAGTTTAGGCAAAATGTATTTTTAAATATCTATAGGGGAGGGGGACTTCCCGGTTTTTTCGATGTCTTCAATGAAAATCCCTAAAAAGGGATTTTTAATGAATATCTAATAAGCCGTTTTCAAATTAAAATCAAGGGAAGGCACAGCCCCACTCCCTAAATTAACGCCACTAGTAGTCGCACAAGTCACTATTTTAGAAAAACATACTAAAGATTGTACGCTTCTGAAGACTGTGGCAACCCTATAGAGCCTTTGCGGAAGGATATTCATGCTCTCTGCATGGGGATAAATTGCACAAATCAGATCATTTTTTGTTACTTTCCTCTACAATAGAAGATAAGGAATACATATTATTCATCTCCAAGTAGAAATGAGCTTAGTAGCTACAGTACAACTGTTTCATATACTTTCCAGTCTAAGTTACTCGTTCATTTATTTCATTCATTTATTAGATAAGTTAGCAACACAGTTGTGACGGACAAGAGGCAAAAATTAGTTTTGCAATTAATTAGATTTGCTCAATTATTTTCACGGTTCAATGTGGCAACAGTGACGAAACATCGATACTGTTCTAAGCACTTCATAATTTTATTACATCCTTGAAGAAAAATCTTAGAAAATCGCGGTTCTCAGAAATGGAAAGAACTCCGATGGAAGCAGGGCGCAAAGCATATTTGTAATTTGATGTCCTTGATAAGTGTCTACTCCACCAATTCGAACAACCAGATTTCATATTCAACTCTTTCGAGCACTTTTTCAACACTTTTGTGACAAACGTAAAAAAAATATTTCGCAACTTCCACTTACAAAAATATTATCCTTGCCTTTACCCCCCCCCCCCAAAAAAAAAAATCTTGTAGTTTCAACTCAATCCCCTAGCGGTGTGACAAAATAGGGTAGACCTACCAATACTACGCGTAACATTCGTCATCATTCTTCTAAGACTGTTAATATATAATAAGAAGTACTTGCTTGGCTTCAGATTCCCGTTGCATAGTACCAAAAAAAGAGCTAAAGATTAGTAATTGGCTGGGAGTTACCGACATGAAAAATTATGTAGATAGACAATCTTACCAAGAATTACTTTTTCTTCTAAATTTCTCGGCGATTGTAAGCTGATTATGAATTAGTTTATACTGGATTTCTGTTAATTTTTAAATTTTATCCTTAAAATAGCAAAATCCAGAATTTTTGTAATAAGTAAATGTAGAAAAATTAAATCAATACAGAAAACAATTTACCAAGAATAGCGAACACTTCAGACTCCGCTTCTTCTCCAGTTGCAAAGGCAGTATGGCCTTCTTGCCACAAGAGCTCTCTTGTCCTCAAAAAAGGAAGAGGTTGCTTAACCTCCCATCTAACAACATTAGCCCATTGATTCAGACGTAAAGGCAGGTCTTGATGTGACTGAATCCACATAGCATACGAAGGGTACATAACAGTTTCAGAGGTCGGTCGGATGGCTATTGGTTTTGCTAATGTTTTATCACCAGATTTAGTGACCCATGCAACCTGAAATTACGACATATGTTGATTAAAAAAAATCCTGAAGTAGCTTTGAAAGCTGTATATTCACAAAAAGAAATTCCAATTGGCTAGCTGTCCAACCTAAAGAATTAATTTTTTTATTCCCTATTAAAAACCTTTCCTATTTGTTTTTACATAAACTGACTTCTTTAGATGCAGATTTAGGAGCAAAGTCGCCAAAGTCCATTATCGCCAAAGTCACCATGTCGCCAAAGTCGCCAAAGTTGCAATGTTGCCAAAGTCGCGATGTTGCCAAAGTCAAGATTCCAGACTGGCACCAATGGATTTTGGAATTAATTCTGACGACCACTTTGATCTATCGGCTGCAGCGTCCCCGACGATCTGCAGTCCATTCCTGTGCTGTCTCCAACCATGCCTCCGGAAACAGCCACATAGTTACAGGTCCTCTTTGAATTTTCACCAAAGATTCTTCCTCTGTCCTCCCGGCTGTTGCCTCCAGGAGGGTGCTGGCTCACAGACGAAGACGTCTCAATATATCATACCTTTGGGGCAAATCAAATTGAGGTCAAGAAGCTTAAAGTAACGTCTTTTGATGACGAGAAATAGCTTTTCAGACTGGTCACAACAGCTTCTTTCTTCAATACTGGGAATTCTAGACCAAGCATTGATTCGGAGTCTATAATAACGGCAGCGGTGATCGAATAAGCGGTCACGTCTCACAGGTATAGTATTACAGCTCGAATGTATACTATGTAGGCTCTGACTGGTTTTTGTCGAGATCACAAGTGTCTGGCTTCACATCCGGAACCCTTTATCCATGGAAAAAATGGCTAAATAAAACATGAATAAAATTAAGGAAACACATTAGCGATATAAAAAGAAAGAAAAAAAAGAGAAAAAGAAAAGAAAACAAAAAGGAACCCATATTAAAAAAAAAATCCAAAAAAAAACATTAAAAAAATGTTAACAAAAATTAAAAATTAAGAAAAAAAAAAAAGAAAAAAAAGATATGTTATTAATAGATTTTCGTATTAATTGTAAATGGAAAGGCAGTGTTGTCTAAGAATTATTTACCAAAACTGTAGTTAATCTGATAAACAGTGTTTAAGAAATTCTGTAGATATTTTTAGATCAAAATGATACTTCTCAAGTGATCCGGATGACCTCCAATTTACAAGTATGCGAAATTTCGAAATTGATAAAAAAGTTTTGAAATCTAAAATTTCACCATTATTTGACAGCAATCATACCGAAATTGTAACAGCTCCTCAAAAAAAAAAAATCCTAAAAAATGTTATATATACGTTTTGGTAAAAACTGTTTCTTCTAACTCTATGTATCCCAATTTTGGAGGCTCATATGACACTCAAATTAAATAAAATTGCTTCTTCAAACGTTGCATCTCTTTTTGAGACCAAGATTACCTCAAATTCACCAAAATTTTGGTCAAAATTTGGGAATTAGTTCAAAAAGCTCTGAAAGTTGAAAATTCCCCATTATTTTTCTGGAAAACATAAAAATTGTAATCAGCAGAAACATCTAAATTAAAAAAATGGCTGTTCAAAATCATTAAAAAAAAGTGTTCCTGGGTTAGAACACTAGAAAGGTTGAACAACAATTATGTGGACACTCTTGTTCTGAAAAAAAAAGACTCAACAATATAAGAAACAACTTTTTTAAATTTAAGTACAGTGGTAGCGGTTATTTTTAATAAAATTGATAAATCACTATAAGCGATAATATGTAGCAAATAAACTATATAAAAGAATAAAAAAATTACAACAAATACATTGCATGCAATGGATGAATGAGCAATATAAACAGAACACAAAAAATTGTTTTTCTGACATAGCAAGGATAATCACTCAGAAATTATATAACTTGAAGTGAATTGGATCGAATATGTTGTTTACAACTAACTTAAGAACAAAACCAAACATATCAAAAATTCAAGCAATTTTCCCCCATTCAATGAAACCTAAAAAAAACCTTTCAGGTTTCTTATGTAGAGGAATTGGAAACTTTTTATTCCTCTCCATTGTTTGTTTATTTAATTGTCCAAACTGCCATCATAAGGTTTATATTTCCTGCAGCAATTTCGTTAGGTTATTTTACCTAAGACCAAACAGGGTTTTACAAAAAGGGGGCGTAATGTGCTAGGGGTTCGGGGGGGGAGTGGGCAACTTCCCCTCCAGAACTTAGTTTGCCCCCCAGCTGAAATTTAGTTTCTTCAAATATCTTGTCAAAACTAAGATAAGCCTGAATAATTCAGAGAAACGCGTCAGTTTCCTTCAGTATTTCTTTGCATTTATGGTACTATATGGCTCGTCTTTTTCCACTGTCATTTTCACTTGATCTGGGAAAATTTGGTTCATCTCCCTCCTCCCCCAGGATTTTGACAAAAATAGGACCCTGGTTTAAAAGAACAGGAGAAATGAAATCTGATTGTTCGAAATGGTTTTATAGGTCAGGAAATCAAAAAAAAAATCGGGAATTAAATTTTTAATTAAGTTAAAATATTTTATTTGATTTTGTTGTTAAGTTTACCCTTAACCAATCCATAGAACAAGGTTTCTTGATGATATAATATTGATGTGTGATTAAACTTACATTGCCTTGCTTACCTTCCCTTTGAATGCAGCTGAACAAACCTGTCTCGGCAATTATTTCACAAGTTCAAAAATGTCAAATACGACCCTTAGGATGATATATCGAACAACTAACAGAAGGGAATTGAAAGGTATAGAGAAAAAAGAAAACATACCTCTGGTGCAAAAATCTCCGAATGTTTCTGCTCTTTTTTAAGGGCTGACTGGGAAACGAAAATAGGAAAGTAGCAATTTTCAACACCAAGTTTCTTTATTTCTCCATCAAAGAAATTTGTTATAGTTTCCCAAATGGAAAATGCCCAGGGACGAAGTATGTAACATCCATCGACATCATAATACTCAATCATTTCGGACTTCGTGATCACCTTAAAAAAAGCTCGAATTTTTATACTGTAAAAAAGTATTTAAAAATGAGCATTTATTCGCAACCCCTAACATCATCGAAACTACGGACAAGTATTCGCAACCGCTGACATCATAACGCTCACCGAAAAGAGGTTTGAATTCGTATCTTTTTCAAAATGGATAAAATCTGTGCATTTATTTTTCCGTAAAATAATTGTACTTTGTATAATAAGATTAAAGTAATAAAAGAGATATTGCGAGAATCAGAAACAAGCAAGGTACCAGACCAAATGGAATTTATCATTTAAGTGAAGATGATCAAATTTAGGCTCCCTGTTTTAAAATAGGCGAAAAAGACCAGGTCAAAGTGAAAAATTCCATTTTGTCCGGTATCAACCTTGCCTGTTGAGACCTGCTGGTAATTATTCATTTTCTAATTTGGAAAACCCTTAGCATTTTGTCTCTTAACAATTTGGATCTCCGCATATTCAGATCATGACTTCGTAATCACCTGAATGAAATTTCAATTTCTGTGTTGTATAAATTTATAAATAACTGTACATTTATTTCTCTGATCCAAGTACAAATCATAACCAATGTGATTACTTTCATGTAGCACTTACCTTTCTACGCCTAAAGCCTCACCTACCTATACGTAATTATCCCGTAATTCTCGCCATTTGTACATCTCGCCATTTGTACATCTCGCCATTTGTACATCTCTCCATTTGTACATCTATTACATTGTGACCATCATGAATACCATTGGTCACCCCTTTACTAAAGGTCAGTTAATGGATATTAGAAAGCCTTTATTTCTATTGGCTAACCCATCTTTTGAAGAAATCTTCCTGAAAGACGGTCTGATAGATCTTTATTTTACCTCTCACAAGACCACGGATTCAGTCCTTTCAAGGTCCAAGGAACTAATCGTTGAGGGTTCCAAAACGTTTGCCACTTTAAAAGAAGTAGAAAAGTCGTATAAATACGTGATTTATGGTGTTGACACCGGTATACTAATAGAGGAATTTACAGCTGAACTAATTGATTCTTCGGGTCATCCCGTCCACCCAACAACATCCACAAGACTCCGCTTAAAAAATGATGGTAATCTTATACCCAGTCGCTCGGTGCTCATTGCATGCCAAGAACAGTTACAAAGAAAAGTTTTTTTTTGTATGGTATTGTCCGTACCCCTAAGTCCTATAAAACAAAGCCCCAACAAAAAACAAATTTCCTAGCTCATGGTCATAGTAAAAATAATTGTAAACAGTCACTCCAGTCATGTCGAAAGTGTAGTAAACCTAGCCACGTTACAGAAAATTGCACCGAGAAAGACGCTTGCTGTAAAAATTTCAAAAATAAGGGACACACGGCACTTGCGAAACAACTTTTTCCAGCCAATCACAAGAGAGCCGAGATCCTCCAAACCTCTGTGAGATTTAACTTGCCTAACTCCGTCGTAGCTGCTGCAATCCCTAGACAACCAACTCCAAGTTGACCCTTAAATAGCCAAACTGAAGTTTCAAGGTTCCAGAGGAAACAGGTCCCACCCCCCATAGATAAAGGCTGCTCATTTACCCAATGTTCCACTCAATTCTCTCTACTTAACGCCAAATCAAAGCCTTCCTCTTCCCAAATTCCGGTTTTATCGCATCCACAAGTTATTCATCATTATAATCAAGAATGGCAAAGGTTAGCCACATACCTCGCAGTTTCCCATCTTATCGAGGTTGGCAGTGAACCAGTTGAACTGAAAAATATCCTTAAAAAAAGCCCATTACTATGCTCCTAGGAGAGGAAATCTTGCAAAAAGCTACGGTACAACTTTTATCCTTCAAGGAAGGCATGGAATGCCATTCTAACTCAAAATTTCCTAACATCCAAAATTTAACAACGACCCCCAGAAATTTGAAAGAATAACAACCCCCTGAAACGTTGGCAGACCCCCAACATCATAGAGAAAAAAAAAAAAAAAACGACGACAAACAAAGAAAAACAAAAATTTATGACCCCTCGCAAATTCACTGCAGGCGAGTATGATGTTCAAACCAAAACCCAAGCGCGTAGATACCAAACAATAATGCATGACGACTAATTAATGTGTGAGTCTTCGTTTTTAACTAATTTATACCTTTCTAATAACATTACTTTTAATTATTCCGATACACAGAGTAACCAGAACGCCAACCCTATAAGCAACCCCTATGGTACCTGAACTCATGTTAATTGTGATTACCCTGACATTCTCGATTTTGCTACCAATGTGAAACCAAAACTAGTCAATAATAATCGCCTTAATATTCTTTGTTTCAACATCAGAAGCATCCGGGATAGGTGGATCAAGTTTAAAGATTTAGTTTCATTTAATGATGTTTGCCCTTTTGACGTAATAGGATTAACAGAGACTTTCCGATAATGATGACACTAGTGATTTTTTACCCCCTGGTTACCATATCCATATGTCCAGGAGATTGACTAAGTGTTCTGGGGGCATCTCACTTTACATCCGTTCGAATATAAATTTTACCAGGCTATCAGAGTGCGAATCTATTTTCTCTACACAAATAAATATCATATATATTTATTCAATAATTGTTATCGGCCAAAATTCCTATACTCCTTGTTTTATAAACCTCCTCCATTTCCGACCTCATGTTTTTGCAATCTGTTGGATGTTTTTTCTAATTTTATTAATCTACCCCATAAACAGGCAATAGTTCTTGGGGACTTTAACTGTAACCTATTCAATGTTGGTAAAAATATTGAATCTAACACTTTATTTGAATCAGTGATCGCGAGTGGTCTTTAACCCCCATTTTTTCCCCCAGTAGGGTTGATCCTGTAAGATCAACTTGAACATTAATTGGCAACATTTTTGTACCTACTTCCCTGGGAAAAGACCTGTCCTCAAATATAATATTTTTGGATCTGTCAGACCACTTTCCTATGTACTTGTCACTACTTTCGTAACCACTAAATCTACGCCCCAGAATTAATATCCGAACGCCTACTAGAAAGTACAGCTCTGCAAATATGACTCATATTATCGATTGACTTAAGAACCACTGACTGGTCCGATTTTTTAAATTGTGAAGAGGTTAATTCTGCCAAAAATGGTTTTACGCCCCGGTAAGTGAGATTATCCATTCAACTTTTCCTATTCGTAAACCTAATCGGAAAACTATCGCTATATGCCCCTGGATGTCACATAGCCTCATTGTCTCCTCATTTCGTAAAAACAAGTTAAATAAGTTAGACTGTAAGACCAGCAGTGATATTGACCTATCAAATTATAAAAATACATACACTAAACTCATCCGTGAAGGGAAGAAAAATTATTGTTATACAAAATTCTCAATAGCAAAGGTAATCAGAAAAAGATTTGGTCCACCATTAATGATTTACTCTCAAAAAATAGAAAATCAAAGTCTATACCTATTCGCCTTAAAAACACAAATGGCAGATTATAGGACCCTTTACATGCACCTGACGCATTTAATAATTGTTTTTCTAATGTTCCTCATACTGGCTCCCGCACCTCCTTACAGGCTTTACTCCCTTGCTTCAAT